>NW_027472805.1:0-263817 GCF_030347505.1 Rhynchophorus ferrugineus | reverse complement strand
GTTCCAATTCACATTCCAAGTAATATTCGGCATGCTAATTACATTGCCGGTTGCCAAATTGCATTATCTCTTATAGTTTCCGAGATATGGACTATCGATAATTGACACCTTAGGCTCTGCTTCTAACTTGGGCCCAAATTGTAAAATGGTCTTATCTATTGGCGATTTCGTTCCAATTCACATTCCAAGTAATATTCGGCATGCTAATTACATTGCCGGTTGCCAAATTGTATTATCTCTTATAGTTTCCGAGATATGGACTATCGATAATTGACACCTTAGGCTCTGCTTCTAACTTGGGCCCAAATTGTAAAATGGTCTTATCTATTGGCGATTTCGTTCCAATTCACATTCCAAGTAATATTCGGCATGCTAATTACATTGCCGGTTGCCAAATTGCATTATCTCTTATAGTTTCCGAGATATGGACTAACGATAATTTACACATTAGGCTCTGCTTCTAACTTGGGCCCAAATTGTAAAATGGCCTTATCTATTGGCGATTTCGTTCCAATTCACATTCCAAGTAATATTCGGCATGCTAATTACATTGCCGGTTGCCAAATTGCATTATCTCTTATAGTTTCCGAGTTATGGACTATCGATAATTTACACCTTAGGCTCTGCTTCTAACTTGGACCCAAATTGTAAAATGGTCTTATCTATTGGCGATTTCGTTCCAATTCACATTCCAAGTAATATTCGGCATGCTAATTACATTGCCGGTTGCCAAATTGCATTATCTCTTATAGTTTCCGAGTTATGGACTAACGATAATTTACACCATAGGCTCTGCTTCTAACTTGGGCCCAAATTGTAAAATGGCCTTATCTATTGGCGATTTCGTTCCAATTCACATTCCAAGTAATAGTCGGCATGCTAATTACATTGCCGGTTGCCAAATTGCATTATCTCTTATAGTTTCCGAGTTATGGACTATCGATAATTTACACCTTAGGCTCTGCTTCTAACTTGGGCCCAAATTGTAAAATGGTCTTATCTATTGGCGATTTCGTTCCAATTCACATTCCAAGTAATATTCGGCATGCTAATTACATTGCCGGTTGCCAAATTGCATTATCTCTTATAGTTTCCGAGATATGGACTATCGATAATTTACACCTTAGGCTCTGCTTCTAACTTGGGCCCAAATTGTAAAATGGTCTTATCTATTGGCGATTTCGTCCCAATTCACATTCCAAGTGATATTCGGCATGCTAATTACATTGCCGGTTGCGAAATTGCATTATCTCTTATAGTTTCCGAGATATGGTCTATCGATAATTTGCACCTTAGGCTCTGCTTCTAACTTGCTCCCAAATTGTAAAATGGTCTTATCTATTGGCGATTTCGTTCCAATTCACATTCCAAGTAATATTCGGCATGCTAATTACATTGCCGTTTGCCAAATTGAATTATCTCTTATAGTTTCCGAGATATGGACTATCGATAATTTACACCTTAGGCTCTGCTTCTAACTTGGGCCCAAATTGTAAAATGGTCTTACCTATTGGCGATTTCGTTCCAATTCACATTCCAAGTAATATTCGGCATGCTAATTACATTGCCGGTTGCCAAATTGAATTATCTCTTATAGTTTCCGAGATATGGACTATCGATAATTTACACCTTAGGCTCTGCTTCTAACTTGGGCCCAAATTGTAAAATGGTCTTATCTATTGGCGATTTCGTTCCAATTCACATTCCAAGTAATATTCGGCATGCTAATTACATTGCCGGTTGCCAAATTGCATTATCTCTTATAGTTTCCGAGATATGGACTATCGATAATTTACACCTTAGGCTCTGCTTCTAACTTGGGCCCAAATTGTAAAATGGTCTTATCTATTGGCGATTTCGTCCCAATTCACATTCCAAGTAATATTCGGCATGCTAATTACATTGCCGGTTGCCAAATTGCATTATCTCTTATAGTTTCCGAGATATGGACTATCGATAATTTACACCTTAGGCTCTGCTTCTAACTTGGGCCCAAATTGTAAAATGGTCTTATCTATTGGCGATTTCGTTCCAATTCACATTCCAAGTAATATTCGGCATGCTAATTACATTGCCGGTTGCCAAATTGCATTATCTCTTATAGTTTCCGAGATATGGACTATCGATAATTTACACCTTAGGCTCTGCTTCTAACTTGGGCCCAAATTGTAAAATGGTC
Source organism: Rhynchophorus ferrugineus (assembly GCF_030347505.1). Classification (NCBI taxonomy): domain Eukaryota; kingdom Metazoa; phylum Arthropoda; class Insecta; order Coleoptera; family Curculionidae; genus Rhynchophorus; species Rhynchophorus ferrugineus. The sequence continues at coordinate 261,638 of NW_027472805.1, read as the reverse complement.
TTATCTATTGGCGATTTCGTTCCAATTCACATTCCAAGTAATATTCGGCATGCTAATTACATTGTCGGTTGCCAAATTGAATTATCTCTTATAGTTTCCGAGATATGGACTATCGATAATTTACACCTTAGGCTCTGCTTCTAACTTGGGCCCAAATTGTAAAATGGTCTTACCTATTGGCGATTTCGTTCCAATTCACATTCCAAGTAATATTCGGCATGCTAATTACATTGCCGGTTGCCAAATTGCATTATCTCTTATAGTTTCCGAGATATGGACTATCGATTATTTACACCTTAGGCTTTGCTTCTAACTTGGGCCCAAATTGTAAAATGGTCATATCTATTTGCGATTTCGTTCCAATTCACATTCCAAGTAATATTCGGCATGCTAATTACATTGCCGGTTGCCAAATTGCATTATCTCTTATAGTTTCCGAGATATGGACTATCGATAATTGACGAACCTTAGGCTCTGCTTCTAACTTGGGCCCAAATTGTAAAATGGTCTTATCTATTGGCGATTTCGTCCCAATTCACATTCCAAGTGATATTCGGCATGCTAATTACATTGCCGGTTGCGAAATTGCATTATCTCTTATAGTTTCCGAGATATGGACTATCAATAATTTACACCTTAGGCTCTGCTTCTAACTTGGGCCCAAATTGTAAAATGGTCTTATCTATTGGCGATTTCGTTCCAATTCACATTCCAAGTAATATTCGGCACGCTAATTACATTGCCGGTTGCCAAATTGCATTATCTCTTATAGTTTCCGAGATATGGACTATCGATAATTTACACATTAGGCTCTGCTTCTAACTTGGGCCCAAATTGTAAAATGGTCTTATCTATTGGCGATTTCGTTCCAATTCACATTCCAAGTAATATTCGGCATGCTAATTACATTGCCGGTTGCCAAATTGCATTATCTCTTATAGTTTCCGAGATATGGACTATCGATAATTTACACCTTAGGCTCTGCTTCTAACTTGGGCCCAAATTGTAAAATGGTCTTATCTATTGGCGATTTCGTTCCAATTCACATTCCAAGTAATATTCGGCATGCTAATTACATTGCCGGTTGCCAAATTGCATTATCTCTTATAGTTTCCGAGATATGGACTATCGATAATTTACACCTTAGGCTCTGCTTCTAACTTGGGCCCAAATTGTAAAATGGTCTTATCTATTGGCGATTTCGTTCCAATTCACATTCCAAGTAATATTCGGCATGCTAATTACATTGCCGGTTGCCAAATTGCATTATCTCTTATAGTTTCCGAGATATGGACTATCGATAATTTACACCTTAGGCTCTGCTTCTAACCTGGGCCCAAATTGTAAAATGGTCTTATCTATTGGCGATTTCGTTCCAATTCACACTCCTAGTAATATTCGGCATGCTAATTACATTGCCGGTTGCGAAATTGCATTATCTCTTATAGTTTCCGAGATATGGACTATCAATAATTTACACCTTAGGCTCTGCTTCTAACTTGGGCCCAAATTGTAAAATGGTCTTATCTATTGGCGATTTCGTTCCAATTCACATTCCAAGTAATATTCGGCATGCTAATTACATTGCCGGTTGCCAAATTGCATTATCTCTTATAGTTTCCGAGATATGGACTATCGATAATTTACACCTTAGGCTCTGCTTCTAACTTGGGCCCAAATTGTAAAATGGCCTTATCTATTGGCGATTTCGTCCCAATTCACATTCCAAGTAATATTCGGCATGCTAATTACATTGCCGGTTGCGAAATTGCATTATCTCTTATAGTTTCAGAGATATGGACTATCGATAATTTACACCTTAGGCTCTGCTTCTAACTTGGGCCCAAATTGTAAAATGGTCTTATCTATTGGCAATTTCGTTCCAATTCACATTCCAAGTAATATTCGGCATGCTAATTACATTGCCGGTTGCCAAATTGCATTATCTCTTATAGTTTCCGAGATATGGACTATCGATAATTTACACCTTAGGCTCTGCTTCTAACTTGGGCCCAAATTGTAAAATGGTCTTATCTATAGGCTATTTCGTTCCAATTCACATTCCAAGTAATATTCGGCATGCTAATTACATTGCCGGTTGCCAAATTGCATTAACTCTTATAGTTTCCGAGATATGGACTATCGATAATTTACACCTTAGGCTCTGCTTCTAACTTGGGCCCAAATTGTAAAATGGTCTTATCTATTGGCGATTTCGTTCCAATTCACATTCCAAGTAATATTCGGCATGCTAATTACATTGCCGGTTGCCAAATTGCATTATCTCTTATAGTTTCCGAGATATGGACTATCGATAATTTACACCATAGGCTCTGCTTCTAACTTGGGCCCAAATTGTAAAATGGCCTTATCTATTGGCGATTTCGTTCCAATTCACATTCCAAGTAATATTCGGCATGCTAATTACATTGCCGGTTGCCAAATTGCATTATCTCTTATAGTTTCCGAGTTATGGACTATCGATAATTTACACCTTAGGCTCTGCTTCTAACTTGGGCCCAAATTGTAAAATGGTCTTATCTATTGGCGATTTCGTTCCAATTCACATTCCAAGTAATATTCGGCATGCTAATTACATTGCCGGTTGCCTAATTGCATTATCTCTTATAGTTTCCGAGATATGGACTATCGATAATTTACACCTTAGGCTCTGCTTCTAACTTGGGCCCAAATTGTAAAATGGTCTTATCTATTGGCGATTTCGTTCCAATTCACATTCCAAGTAATATTCGGCATGCTAATTACATTGCCGGTTGCCAAATTGAATTATCTCTTATAGTTTCCGAGATATGGACTATCGATAATTTACACCTTAGGCTCTGCTTCTAACTTGGGCCCAAATTGTAAAATGGTCTTATCTATTGGCGATTTCGTTCCAATTCACATTCCAAGTAATATTCGGCATGCTAATTACATTGCCGGTTGCCAAATTGAATTATCTCTTATAGTTTCCGAGATATGGACTATCGATAATTTACACCTTAGGCTCTGCTTCTAACTTGGGCCCAAATTGTAAAATGGTCTTATCTATTGGCGATTTCGTTCCAATTCACATTCCAAGTAATATTCGGCATGCTAATTACATTGCCGGTTGCCAAATTGCATTATCTCTTATAGTTTCCGAGATATGGACTATCGATAATTTACACCTTAGGCTCTGCTTCTAACTTGGGCCCAAATTGTAAAATGGTCTTATCTATTGGCAATTTCGTTCCAATTCACATTTCAAGTAATATTCGGCATGCTAATTACATTGCCGGTTGCCAAATTGCATTATCTCTTATAGTTTCCGAGATATGGACTATCGATAATTTACACCTTAGGCTCTGCTTCTAACTTGGGCCCAAATTGTAAAATGGTCTTATCTATTGGCGATTTCGTTCCAATTCACATTCCAAGTAATATTCGGCATGCTAATTACATTGCCGGTTGCCAAATTGCATTATCTCTTATAGTTTCCGAGATATGGACTATCGATAATTTACACCTTAGGCTCTGCTTCTAACTTGGGCCCAAATTGTAAAATGGTCTTATCTATTGGCGATTTAGTTGCAATTCACATTCCAAGTAATATTCGGCATGCTAATTACATTGCCGGTTGCCAAATTGCATTATCTCTTATAGTTTCCGAGATATGGAATATCGATAATTTACACCTTAGGCTCTGCTTCTAACTTGGGCCCAAATTGTAAAATGGTCTTATCTATTGGCGATTTCGTTCCAATTCACATTCCAAGTAATATTCGGCATGCTAATTACATTGCCGGTTGCCAAATTGCATTATCTCTTATAGTTTCCGAGATATGGACTATCGATAATTTACACCTTAGACTCTGCTTCTAACTTGGGCCCAAATTGTAAAATGGTCTTATCTATTGGCGATTTCGTTCCAATTCACATTCCAAGTAATATTCGGCATGCTAATTACATCGCCGGTTGCCAAATTGCATTATCTCTTATAGTTTCCGAGATATGGACTATCGATAATTTACACCTTAGGCTCTGCTTCTAACTTGGGCCCAAATTGTAAAATGGTCTTATCTATTGGCGATTTCGTTCCAATTCACACTCCAGGTAATATTCGGCATGCTAATTACATTGCCGGTTGCGAAATTGCATTATCTCTTATAGTTTCCGAGATATGGACTATCGATAATTTACACCTTAGGCTCTGCTTCTAACTTGGGCCCAAATTGTAAAATGGTCTTATCTATTGGCGATTTCGTTCCAATTCACATTCCAAGTAATATTCGGCATGCTAATTACATTGCCGGTTGCCAAATTGCATTATCTCTTATAGTTTCCGAGATATGGACTATCGATAATTTACACCTTAGGCTCTGCTTCTAACTTGGGCCCAAATTGTAAAATGGTCTTATATATTGGCGATTTCGTTCCAATTCACATTCCAAGTAATATTCGGCATGCTAATTACATTGCCGGTTGCCAAATTGCATTATCTCTTATAGTTTCCTAGATATGGACTATCGATAATTTACACCTTAGGCTCTGCTTCTAACTTGGGCCCAAATTGTAAAATGGACTTATCTATTGGCGATTTCGTCCCAATTCACATTCCAAGTGATATTCGGCATGCTAATTACATTGCCGGTTGCGAAATTGCATTATCTCTTATAGTTTCCGAGATATGGACTATCGATAAGTTACACCTTAGGCTCTGCTTCTAACTTGGGCCCAAATTGTAAAATGGTCTTATCTATTGGCGATTTCGTTCCAATTCACATTCCAAGTAATATTCGGCATGCTAATTACATTGCCGGTTGCCAAATTGCATTATCTCTTATAGTTTCCGAGATATGGACTATCGATAATTTACACCTTAGGCTCTGCTTCTAACTTGGGCCCAAATTGTAAAATGGTCTTATCTATTGGCGATTTCGTTCCAATTCACATTCCAAGTAATATTCGGCATGCTAATTACATTGCCGGTTGCCAAATTGCATTATCTCATATAGTTTCCGAGATATGGACTATCGATAATTTACACCTTAGGCTCTGCTTCTAACTTGGGCCCAAATTGTAAAATGGTCTTATCTATTGGCGATTTCGTTCCAATTCACATTCTAAGTAATATTTGGCATGCTAATTACATTGCCGGTTGCCAAATTGCATTATCTCTTATAGTTTCCGAGATATGGACTATCGATAATTTACACCTTAGGCTCTGCTTCTAACTTGGGCCCAAATTGTAAAATGGTCTTATCTATTGGCGATTTCGTTCCAATTCACATTCCAAGTAATATTCGGCATGCTAATTACATTGCCGGTTGCCAAATTGCATTATCTCTTATAGTTTCCGAGATATGGACTATCGATAATTTACACCTTAGGCTCTGCTTCTAACTTGGGCCCAAATTGTAAAATGGTCTTATCTATTGGCGATTTCGTTCCAATTCACATTCCAAGTAATATTCGGCATGCTAATTACATTGCCGGTTGCCAAATTGCATTATCTCTTATAGTTTCCGAGATATGGACTATCGATAATTTACACCTTAGGCTCTGCTTCTAACTTGGGCCCAAATTGTAAAATGGTCTTATCTATTGGCGATTTCGTTCCAATTCACACTCCAAGTAATATTCGGCATGCTAATTACATTGCCGGTTGCGAAATTGCATTATCTCTTATAGTTTCCGAGATATATACTATAGATAATTTACACCTTAGGCTCTGCTTCTAACTTGGGCCCAAATTGTAAAATGGTCTTATCTATTGGCGATGTCGTTCCAATTCACATTCCAAGTAATATTCGGCATGCTAATTACATTGCCGGTTGCCAAATTGCATTATCTCTTATAGTTTCCGAGATATGGACTATCGATAATTTACACCTTAGGCTCTGCTTCTAACTTGGGCCCAAATTGTAAAATGGTCTTATCTATTGGCGATTTCGTTCCAATTCACATTCCAAGTAATATTCGGCATGCTAATTACATTGCCGGTTGCCAAATTGCATTATCTCTTATAGTTTCCTAGATATGGACTATCGATAATTTACACCTTAGGCTCTGCTTCTAACTTGGGCCCAAATTGTAAAATGGTCTTATCTATTGGCGATTTCGTCCCAATTCACATTCCAAGTGATATTCGGCATGCTAATTACATTGCCGGTTGCGAAATTGCATTATCTCTTATAGTTTCCGAGATATGGACTATCGATAATTTACACCTTAGGCTCTGCTTCTAACTTGGGCCCAAATTGTAAAATGGTCTTATCTATTGGCGATTTCGTTCCAATTCACATTCCAAGTAATATTCGGCATGCTAATTACATTGCCGGTTGCCAAATTGCATTATCTCTTATAGTTTCCGAGATATGGACTATCGATAATTTACACCTTAGGCTCTGCTTCTAACTTGGGCCCAAATTGTAATATGGTCTTATCTATTGGCGATTTCGTTCCAATTCACATTCCAAGTAATATTCGGCATGCTAATTACATTGCCGGTTGCCAAATTGCATTATCTCTTATAGTTTCCGAGATATGGACTATCGATAATTTACACCATAGGCTCTGCTTCTAACTTGGGCCCAAATTGTAAAATGGTCTTATCTATTGGCGATTTCGTTCCAATTCACATTCCAAGTAATATTCGGCATGCTAATTACATTGCCGGTTGCCAAATTGCATTATCTCTTATAGTTTCCGAGATATGGACTATCGATTATTTACACCTTAGGCTCTGCTTCTAACTTGCTCCCAAATTGTAAAATGGTCTTATCTATTGGCGATTTCGTTCCAATTCACATTCCAAGTAATATTCGGCATGCTAATTACATTGCCGGTTGCCAAATTGCATTATCTCTTATAGTTTCCGAGATATGGACTATCGATAATTTACACCTTAGGCTCTGCTTCTAACTTGGGCCCAAATTGTAAAATGGTCTTATCTATTGGCGATTTCGTTCCAATTCACATTCCAAGTAATATTCGGCATGCTAATTACATTGCCGGTTGCCAAATTGAATTATCTCTTATAGTTTCCGAGATATGGACTATCGATAATTTACACCTTAGGCTCTGCTTCTAACTTGGGCCCAAATTGTAAAATGGTCTTATCTATTGGCGATTTCGTTCCAATTCACATTCCAAGTAATATTGGGCATGCTAATTACATTGCCGGTTGCCAAATTGCATTATCTCTTATAGTTTCCGGGATATGGACTATCGATAATTTACACCATAGGCTCTGCTTCTAACTTGGGCCCAAATTGTAAAATGGTCTTATCTATTGGCGATATCGTTGCAATTCACATTCCAAGTAATATTCGGCGTGCTAATTACATTGCCGGTTGCCAAATTGCATTATCTCTTATAGTTTCCGAGATATGGAATATCGATAATTTACACCTTAGGCTCTGCTTCTAACTTGGGCCCAAATTGTAAAATGGTCTTATCTATTGGCGATTTCGTTCCAATTCACATTCCAAGTAATATTCGGCATGCTAATTACATTGCCGGTTGCCAAATTGCATTATCTCTTATAGTTTCCGAGATATGGACTATCGATAATTTACACCTTAGACTCTGCTTCTAACTTGGGCCCAAATTGTAAAATGGTCTTATCTATTGGCGATTTCGTTCCAATTCACATTCCAAGTAATATTCGGCATGCTAATTACATTGCCGGTTGCCAAATTGCATTATCACTTATAGTTTCCGAGATATGGACTATCGATAATTTACACCTTAGGCTCTGCTTCTAACTTGGGCCCAAATTGTAAAATGGTCTTATCTATTGGCGATTTCGTTCCAATTCACACTCCAGGTAATATTCGGCATGCTAATTACATTGCCGGTTGCGAAATTGCATTATCTCTTATAGTTTCCGAGATATGGACTATCGATAATTTACACCTTAGGCTCTGCTTCTAACTTGGGCCCAAATTGTAAAATGGTCTTATCTATTGGCGATTTCGTTCCAATTCACATTCCAAGTAATATTCGGCATGCTAATTACATTGCCGGTTGCCAAATTGCATTATCTCTTATAGTTTCCGAGATATGGACTATCGATAATTTACACCTTAGGCTCTGCTTCTAACTTGGGCCCAAATTGTAAAATGGTCTTATCTATTGGCGATTTCGTTCCAATTCACATTCCAAGTAATATTCGGCATGCTAATTACATTGCCGGTTGCCAAATTGCATTATCTCTTATAGTTTCCTAGATATGGACTATCGATAATTTACACCTTAGGCTCTGCTTCTAACTTGGGCCCAAATTGTAAAATGGTCTTATCTATTGGCGATTTCGTCCCAATTCACATTCCAAGTGATATTCGGCATGCTAATTACATTGCCGGTTGCGAAATTGCATTATCTCTTATAGTTTCCGAGATATGGACTATCGATAATTTACACCTTAGGCTCTGCTTCTAACTTGGGCCCAAATTGTAAAATGGTCTTATCTATTGGCGATTTCGTTCCAATTCAGATTCCAAGTAATATTCGGCATGCTAATTACATTGCCGGTTGCCAAATTGCATTATCTCTTATAGTTTCCGAGATATGGACTATCGATAATTTACACCTTAGGCTCTGCTTCTAACTTGGGCCCAAATTGTAAAATGGTCTTATCTATTGGCGATTTCGTTCCAATTCACATTCCAAGTAATATTCGGCATGCTAATTACATTGCCGGTTGCCAAATTGCATTATCTCTTATAGTTTCCGAGATATGGACTATCGATAATTTACACCTTATGCTCTGCTTCTAACTTGGGCCCAAATTGTAAAATGGTCTTATCTATTGGCGATTTCGTTCCAATTCACATTCTAAGTAATATTCGGCATGCTAATTACATTGCCGGTTGCCAAATTGCATTATCTCTTATAGTTTCCGAGATATGGACTATCGATAATTTACACCTTAGGCTCTGCTTCTAACTTGGGCCCAAATTGTAAAATGGTCTTATCTATTGGCGATTTCGTTCCAATTCACATTCCAAGTAATATTCGGCATGCTAATTACATTGCCGGTTGCCAAATTGCATTATCTCTTATAGTTTCCGAGATATGGACTATCGATAATTTACACCTTAGGCTCTGCTTCTAACTTGGGCCCAAATTGTAAAATGGTCTTATCTATTGGCGATTTCGTTCCAATTCACATTCCAAGTAATATTCGGCATGCTAATTACATTGCCGGTTGCCAAATTGCATTATCTCTTATAGTTTCCGAGATATGGACTATCGATAATTTACACCTTAGGCTCTGCTTCTAACTTGGGCCCAAATTGTAAAATGGTCTTATCTATTGGCGATTTCGTTCCAATTCACACTCCAAGTAATTTTCGGCATGCTAATTACATTGCCGGTTGCGAAATTGCATTATCTCTTATAGTTTCCGAGATATATACTATAGATAATTTACACCTTAGGCTCTGCTTCTAACTTGGGCCCAAATTGTAAAATGGTCTTATCTATTGGCGATGTCGTTCCAATTCACATTCCAAGTAATATTCGGCATGCTAATTACATTGCCGGTTGCCAAATTGCATTATCTCTTATAGTTTCCGAGATATGGACTATCGATAATTTACACCTTAGGCTCTGCTTCTAACTTGGGCCCAAATTGTAAAATGGTCTTATCTATTGGCGATTGCGTTCCAATTCACATTCCAAGTAATATTCGGCATGCTAATTACATTGCCGGTTGCCAAATTGCATTATCTCTTATAGTTTCCTAGATATGGACTATCGATAATTTACACCTTAGGCTCTGCTTCTAACTTGGGCCCAAATTGTAAAATGGTCTTATCTATTGGCGATTTCGTCCCAATTCACATTCCAAGTGATATTCGGCATGCTAATTACATTGCCGGTTGCGAAATTGCATTATCTCTTATAGTTTCCGAGATATGGACTATCGATAATTTACACCTTAGGCTCTGCTTCTAACTTGGGCCCAAATTGTAAAATGGTCTTATCTATTGGCGATTTCGTTCCAATTCACATTACAAGTAATATTCGGCATGCTAATTACATTGCCGGTTGCCAAATTGCATTATCTCTTATAGTTTCCGAGATATGGACTATCGATAATTTACACCTTAGGCTCTGCTTCTAACTTGGGCCCAAATTGTAATATGGTCTTATCTATTGGCGATTTCGTTCCAATTCACATTCCAAGTAATATTCGGCATGCTAATTACATTGCCGGTTGCCAAATTGCATTATCTCTTATAGTTTCCGAGATATGGACTATCGATAATTTACACCATAGGCTCTGCTTCTAACTTGGGCCCAAATTGTAAAATGGTCTTATCTATTGGCGATTTCGTTCCAATTCACATTCCAAGTAATATTCGGCATGCTAATTACATTGCCGGTTGCCAAATTGCATTATCTCTTATAGTTTCCGAGATATGGACTATCGATAATTTACACCTTAGGCTCTGCTTCTAACTTGCTCCCAAATTGTAAAATGGTCTTATCTATTGGCGATTTCGTTCCAATTCACATTCCAAGTAATATTCGGCATGCTAATTACATTGCCGGTTGCCAAATTGCATTATCTCTTATAGTTTCCGAGATATGGACTATCGATAATTTACACCTTAGGCTCTGCTTCTAACTTGGGCCCAAATTGTAAAATGGTCTTATCTATTGGCGATTTCGTTCCAATTCACATTCCAAGTAATATTCGGCATGCTAATTACATTGCCGGTTGCCAAATTGAATTATCTCTTATAGTTTCCGAGATATGGACTATCGATAATTTACACCTTAGGCTCTGCTTCTAACTTGGGCCCAAATTGTAAAATGGTCTTATCTATTGGCGATTTCGTTCCAATTCACATTCCAAGTAATATTGGGCATGCTAATTACATTGCCGGTTGCCAAATTGCATTATCTCTTATAGTTTCCGGGATATGGACTATCGATAATTTACACCATAGGCTCTGCTTCTAACTTGGGCCCAAATTGTAAAATGGTCTTATCTATTGGCGATATCGTTCCAATTCACATTCCAAGTAATATTCGGCATGCTAATTACATTGCCGGTTGCCAAATTGCATTATCTCTTATAGTTTCCGAGATATGGACTATCGATAATTTACACCTTAGGCTCTGCTTCTAACTTGGGCCCAAATTGTAAAATGGTCTTATCTATTGGCGATTTCGTCCCAATTCACATTCCAAGTGATATTCGGCATGCTAATTACATTGCCGGTTGCGAAATTGCATTATCTCTTATAGTTTCCGAGATATGGACTATCAATAATTTACACCTTAGGCTCTGCTTCTAACTTGGGTCCAAATTGTAAAATGGTCTTATCTATTGGCGATTTCGTTCCAATTCACATTCCAAGTAATATTCGGCATGCTAATTACATTGCCGGTTGCCAAATTGCATTATCTCTTATAGTTTCCGAGATATGGACTATCGATAATATACACCTTAGGCTCTGCTTCTAACTTGGGCCCAAATTGTAAAATGGTCTTATCTATTGGCGATTTCGTTCCAATTCACATTCCAAGTAATATTCGGCATGCTAATTACATTGCCGGTTGCCAAATTGCATTATCTCTTATAGTTTCCGAGATATGGACTATCGATAATTTACACCTTAGGCTCTGCTTCTAACTTGGGCCCAAATTGTAAAATGGTCTTATCTATTGGCGATTTCGTTCCAATTCACATTCCAAGTAATATTCGGCATGCTAATTACATTGCCGGTTGCCAAATTGCATTATCTCTTATAGTTTCCGAGATATGGACTATCGATAATTTACACCTTAGGCTCTGCTTCTAACTTGGGCCCAAATTGTAAAATGGTCTTATCTATTGGCGATTTCGTCCCAATTCACATTCCAAGTGATATTCGGCATGCTAATTACATTGCCGGTTGCGAAATTGCATTATCTCTTATAGTTTCCGAGATATGGACTATCGATAATTTACACCTTAGGCTCTGCTTCTAACTTGGGCCCAAATTGTAAAATGGTCTTATCTATTGGCGATTTCGTTCCAATTCACATTCCAAGTAATATTCGGCATGCTAATTACATTGCCGGTTGCCAAATTGCATTATCTCTTATAGTTTCCGAGATATGGACTATCGATAATTTACACCTTAGGCTCTGCTTCTAACTTGGGCCCAAATTGTAAAATGGTCTTATCTATTGGCGATTTCGTTCCAATTCACATTCCAAGTAATATTCGGCATGCTAATTACATTGCCGGTTACCAAATTGCATTATCTCTTATAGTTTCCGAGATATGGACTATCGATAATTTACACCTTAGGCTCTGCTTCTAACTTGGGAACAAATTGTAAAATGGTCTTATCTATTGGCGATTTCGTTCCAATTCACATTCCAAGTAATATTCGGCATGCTAATTACATTGCCGGTTGCCAAATTGCATTATCTCTTATAGTTTCCGAGATATGGACTATCGATAATTTACACCTTAGGCTCTGCTTCTAACTTGGGCCCAAATTGTAAAATGGTCTTATCTATTGGCGATTTCGTTCCAATTCACATTCCAAGTAATATTCGGCATGCTAATTACATTGCCGGTTGCCAAATTGCATTATCTCTTATAGTTTCCGAGATATGGACTATCGATAATTTACACCTTAGGCTCTGCTTCTAACTTGCTCCCAAATTGTAAAATGGTCTTATCTATTGGCGATTTCGTTCCAATTCACATTCCAAGTAATATTCGGCATGCTAATTACATTGCCGGTTGCCAAATTGCATTATCTCTTATAGTTTCCGAGATATGGACTATCGATAATTTACACCTTAGGCTCTGCTTCTAACTTGGGCCCAAATTGTAAAATGGTCTTACCTATTGGCGATTTCGTTCCAATTCACATTCCAAGTAATATTCGGCATGCTAATTACATTGCCGGTTGCCAAATTGCATTATCTCTTATAGTTTCCGAGATATGGACTATCGATAATTTACATCTTAGGCTCTGCTTCTAACTTGGGCCCAAATTGTAAAATGGTCTTATCTATTGGCGATTTCGTCCCAATTCACATTCCAAGTGATATTCGGCATGCTAATTACATTGCCGGTTGCCAAATTGCATTATCTCTTATAGTTTCCGAGATATGGATTATCGATAATTTACATCTTAGGCTCTGCTTCTAACTTGGGCCCAAATTGTAAAATGGTCTTATCTATTGGCGATTTCGTCCCAATTCACATTCCAAGTGATATTCGGCATGCTAATTACATTGCCGGTTGCGAAATTGCATTATCTCTTATAGTTTCCGAGATATGGACTATCAATAATTTACACCTTAGGCTCTGCTTCTAACTTGGGTCCAAATTGTAAAATGGTCTTATCTATTGGCGATTTCGTTCCAATTCACATTCCAAGTAATATTCGGCATGCTAATTACATTGCCGGTTGCCAAATTGCATTATCTCTTATAGTTTCCGAGATATGGACTATCGATAATTTACACCTTAGGCTCTGCTTCTAACTTGGGCCCAAATTGTAAAATGGTCTTATCTATTGGCGATTTCGTTCCAATTCACATTCCAAGTAATATTCGGCATGCTAATTACATTGCCGGTTGCCAAATTGCATTATCTCTTATAGTTTCCGAGATATGGACTATCGATAATTTACACCTTAGGCTCTGCTTCTAACTTGGGCCCAAATTGTAAAATGGTCTTATCTATTGGCGATTTCGTCCCAATTCACATTCCAAGTGATATTCGGCATGCTAATTACATTGCCGGTTGCGAAATTGCATTATCTCTTATAGTTTCCGAGATATGGACTATTGATAATTTACACCTTAGGCTCTGCTTCTAACTTGGGCCCAAATTGTAAAATGGTCTTATCTATTGGCGATTTCGTTCCAATTCACATTCCAAGTAATATTCGGCATGCTAATTACATTGCCGGTTGCCAAATTGCATTATCTCTTATAGTTTCCGAGATATGGACTATCGATAATTTACACCTTAGGCTCTGCTTCTAACTTGGGCCCAAATTGTAAAATGGTCTTATCTATTGGCGATTTCGTTCCAATTCACATTCCAAGTAATATTCGGCATGCTAATTACATTGCCGGTTGCCAAATTGCATTATCTCTTATAGTTTCCGAGATATGGACTATCGATAATTTACACCTTAGGCTCTGCTTCTAACTTGGGAACAAATTGTAAAATGGTCTTATCTATTGGCGATTTCGTTCCAATTCACATTCCAAGTAATATTCGGCATGCTAATTACATTGCCGGTTGCCAAATTGCATTATCTCTTATAGTTTCCGAGATATGGACTATCGATAATTTACACCTTAGGCTCTGCTTCTAACTTGGGCCCAAATTGTAAAATGGTCTTATCTATTGGCGATTTCGTTCCAATTCACATTCCAAGTAATATTCGGCATGCTAATTACATTGCCGGTTGCCAAATTGCATTATCTCTTATAGTTTCCGAGATATGGACTATCGATAATTTACACCTTAGGCTCTGCTTCTAACTTGCTCCCAAATTGTAAAATGGTCTTATCTATTGGCGATTTCGTTCCAATTCACATTCCAAGTAATATTCGGCATGCTAATTACATTGCCGGTTGCCAAATTGGATTATCTCTTATAGTTTCCGAGATATGGACTATCGATAATTTACACCTTAGGCTCTGCTTCTAACTTGCTCCCAAATTGTAAAATGGTCTTATCTATTGGCGATATCGTTCCAATTCACATTCCAAGTAATATTCGGCATGCTAATTACATTGCCGGTTGCCAAATTGTATTATCTCTTATAGTTTCCGAGATATGGACTATCGATAATTTACACCTTAGGCTCTGCTTCTAACTTGGGCCCAAATTGTAAAATGGTCTTACCTATTGGCGATTTCGTTCCAATTCACATTCCAAGTAATATTCGGCATGCTAATTACATTGCCGGTTGCCAAATTGCATTATCTCTTATAGTTTCCGAGATATGGACTATCGATAATTTACACCTTAGGCTCTGCTTCTAACTTGGGCCCAAATTGTAAAATGGTCTTATCTATTGGCGATTTCGTTCCAATTCACATTCCAAGTAATATTCGGCATGCTAATTACATTGCCGGTTGCCAAATTGCATTATCTCTTATAGTTTCCGAGATATGGACTATCGATAATTTACACCTTAGGCTCTGCTTCTAACTTGGGCCCAAATTGTAAAATGGTCTTATCTATTGGCGATTTCGTCCCAATTCACATTCCAAGTGATATTCGGCATGCTAATTACATTGCCGGTTGCGAAATTGCATTCTCTCTTATAGTTTCCGAGATATGGACTATCAATAATTTACACCTTAGGCTCTGCTTCTAACTTGGGTCCAAATTGTAAAATGGTCTTATCTATTGGCGATTTCGTTCCAATTCACATTCCAAGTAATATTCGGCATGCTAATTACATTGCCGGTTGCCAAATTGCATTATCTCTTATAGTTTCCGAGATATGGACTATCGATAATTTACACCTTAGGCTCTGCTTCTCACTTGGGCCCAAATTGTAAAATGGTCTTATCTATTGGCGATTTCGTCCCAATTCACATTCCAAGTGATATTCGGCATGCTAATTACATTGCCGGTTGCGAAATTGCATTATCTCTTATAGTTTCCGAGATATGGACTATCAATAATTTACACCTTAGGCTCTGCTTCTAACTTGGGTCCAAATTGTAAAATGGTCTTATCTATTGGCGATTTCGTTCCAATTCACATTCCAAGAAATATTCGGCAAGCTAATTACATTGCCGGTTGCCAAATTGCATTATCTCTTATAGTTTCCGAGATATGGACTATCGATAATTTACACCTTAGGCTCTGCTTCTAACTTGGGCCCAAATTGTAAAATGGTCTTATCTATTGGCGATTTCGTTCCAATTCAAATTCCAAGTAATATTCGGCATGCTAATTACATTGCCGGTTGCCAAATTGCATTATCTCTTATAGTTTCCGAGATATGGACTATCGATAATTTACACCTTAGGCTCTGCTTCTAACTTGGGCCCAAATTGTAAAATGGTCTTATCTATTGGCGATTTCGTTCCAATTCACATTCCAAGTAATATTCGGCATGCTAATTACATTGCCGGTTGCCAAATTGCATTATCTCTTATAGTTTCCGAGATATGGACTATCGATAATTTACACCTTAGGCTCTGCTTAATTGTCGGTTGCCAAATTGCATTATCTCTTATAGTTTCCGAGATATGGACTATCGATAATTTACACCTTAGGCTCTGCTTCTAACTTGGGCCCAAATTGTAAAATAGTCTTATCTTTTGGCGATTTCGTCCCAATTCACATTCCAAGTGATATTCGGCATGCTAATTACATTGCCGGTTGCGAAATTGCATTATCTCTTATAGTTTCCGAGATATGGACTATCAATAATTTACACCTTAGGCTCTGCTTCTAACTTGGGCCCAAATTGTAAAATGGTCTTATCTATTGGCGATTTCGTTCCAATTCACATTCCAAGTAATATTCGGCATGCAAATTACATTGCCGGTTGCCAAATTGCATTATCTCTTATAGTTTCCGAGATATGGACTATCGATAATTTACACCTTAGGCTCTGCTTCTAACTTGGGCCCAAATTGTAAAATGGTCTTATCTATTGGCGATTTCGTTCCAATTCACATTCCAAGTAATATTGGGCATGCTAATTACATTGCCGGTTGCCAAATTGCATTATCTCTTATAGTTTCCGAGATATGGACTATCGATAATTTACACCATAGGCTCTGCTTCTAACTTGGGCCCAAATTGTAAAATGGTCTTATCTATTGGCGATTTCGTTCCAATTCACATTCCAAGTAATATTCGGCATGCTAATTACATTGCCGGTTGCCAAATTGCATTATCTCTTATAGTTTCCGAGATATGGACTATCGATAATTTACACCTTAGGCTCTGCTTCTAACTTGCTCCCAAATTGTAAAATGGTCTTATCTATTGGCCATTTCGTTCCAATTCACATTCCAAGTAATATATTCGGCATGCTAATTACATTGCCGGTTGCCAAATTGTATTATCTCTTATAGTTTCCGAGATATGGACTATCGATAATTTACACCTTAGGCTCTGCTTCTAACTTGGGCCCAAATTGTAAAATGGTCTTACCTATTGGCGATTTCGTTCCAATTCACATTCCAAGTAATATTCGGCATGCTAATTACATTGCCGGTTGCCAAATTGCATTATCTCTTATAGTTTCCGAGATATGGACTATCGATAATTTACACCTTAGGCTCTGCTTCTAACTTGGGCCCAAATTGTAAAATGGTCTTATCTATTGGCGATTTCGTTCCAATTCACATTCCAAGTAATATTCGGCATGCTAATTACATTGCCGGTTGCCAAATTGCATTATCTCTTATAGTTTCCGAGATATGGACTATCGATAATTTACACCTTAGGCTCTGCTTCTAACTTGGGCCCAAATTGTAAAATGGTCTTATCTATTGGCGATTTCGTCCCAATTCACATTCCAAGTGATATTCGGCATGCTAATTACATTGCCGGTTGCGAAATTGCATTATCTCTTATAGTTTCCGAGATATGGACTATCAATAATTTACACCTTAGGCTCTGCTTCTAACTTGGGTCCAAATTGTAAAATGGTCTTATCTATTGGCGATTTCGTTCCAATTCACATTCCAAGTAATATTCGGCATGCTAATTACATTGCCGGTTGCCAAATTGCATTATCTCTTATAGTTTCCGAGATATGGACTATCGATAATTTACACCTTAGGCTCTGCTTCTAACTTGGGCCCAAATTGTAAAATGGTCTTATCTATTGGCGATTTCGTTCCAATTCACATTCCAAGTAATATTCGGCATGCTAATTACATTGCCGGTTGCCAAATAGCATTATCTCTTATAGTTTCCGAGATATGGACTATCGATAATTTACACCTTAGGCTCTGCTTCTAACTTGGGCCCAAATTGTAAAATGGTCTTATCTATTGGCGATTTCGTTCCAATTCACATTCCAAGTAATATTCGGCATGCTAATTACATTGCCGGTTGCCAAATTGCATTATCTCTTATAGTTTCCGAGATATGGACTATCGATAATTTACACCTTAGGCTCTGCTTCTAACTTGGGCCCAAATTGTAAAATGGTCTTATCTATTGGCGATTTCGTTCCAATTCACATTCCAAGTAATATTCGGCATGCTAATTACATTGCCGGTTGCCAAATTGCATTATCTCTTATAGTTTCCGAGATATGGACTATCGATAATTTACACCTTAGGCTCTGCTTGCCAAATTGCATTATCTCTTATAGTTTCCGAGATATGGACTATCGATAATTTACACCTTAGGCTCTGCTTCTAACTTGGGCCCAAATTGTAAAATAGTCTTATCTTTTGGCGATTTCGTCCCAATTCACATTCCAAGTGATATTCGGCATGCTAATTACATTGCCGGTTGCGAAATTGCATTATCTCTTATAGTTTCCGAGATATGGACTATCAATAATTTACACCTTAGGCTCTGCTTCTAACTTGGGCCCAAATTGTAAAATGGTCTTATCTATTGGCGATTTCGTTCCAATTCACATTCCAAGTAATATTCGGCATGCAAATTACATTGCCGGTTGCCAAATTGCATTATCTCTTATAGTTTCCGAGATATGGACTATCGATAATTTACACCTTAGGCTCTGCTTCTAACTTGGGCCCAAATTGTAAAATGGTCTTATCTATTGGCGATTTCGTTCCAATTCACATTCCAAGTAATATTGGGCATGCTAATTACATTGCCGGTTGCCAAATTGCATTATCTCTTATAGTTTCCGAGATATGGACTATCGATAATTTACACCATAGGCTCTGCTTCTAACTTGGGCCCAAATTGTAAAATGGTCTTATCTATTGGCGATTTCGTTCCAATTCACATTCCAAGTAATATTCGGCATGCTAATTACATTGCCGGTTGCCAAATTGCATTATCTCTTATAGTTTCCGAGATATGGACTATCGATAATTTACACCTTAGGCTCTGCTTCTAACTTGCTCCCAAATTGTAAAATGGTCTTATCTATTGGCCATTTCGTTCCAATTCACATTCCAAGTAATATTCGGCATGCTAATTACATTGCCGGTTGCCAAATTGTATTATCTCTTATAGTTTCCGAGATATGGACTATCGATAATTTACACCTTAGGCTCTGCTTCTAACTTGGGCCCAAATTGTAAAATGGTCTTACCTATTGGCGATTTCGTTCCAATTCACATTCCAAGTAATATTCGGCATGCTAATTACATTGCCGGTTGCCAAATTGCATTATCTCTTATAGTTTCCGAGATATGGACTATCGATAATTTACACCTTAGGCTCTGCTTCTAACTTGGGCCCAAATTGTAAAATGGTCTTATCTATTGGCGATTTCGTTCCAATTCACATTCCAAGTAATATTCGGCATGCTAATTACATTGCCGGTTGCCAAATTGCATTATCTCTTATAGTTTCCGAGATATGGACTATCGATAATTTACACCTTAGGCTCTGCTTCTAACTTGGGCCCAAATTGTAAAATGGTCTTATCTATTGGCGATTTCGTCCCAATTCACATTCCAAGTGATATTCGGCATGCTAATTACATTGCCGGTTGCGAAATTGCATTATCTCTTATAGTTTCCGAGATATGGACTATCAATAATTTACACCTTAGGCTCTGCTTCTAACTTGGGTCCAAATTGTAAAATGGTCTTATCTATTGGCGATTTCGTTCCAATTCACATTCCAAGTAATATTCGGCATGCTAATTACATTGCCGGTTGCCAAATTGCATTATCTCTTATAGTTTCCGAGATATGGACTATCGATAATTTACACCTTAGGCTCTGCTTCTAACTTGGGCCCAAATTGTAAAATGGTCTTATCTATTGGCGATTTCGTTCCAATTCACATTCCAAGTAATATTCGGCATGCTAATTACATTGCCGGTTGCCAAATAGCATTATCTCTTATAGTTTCCGAGATATGGACTATCGATAATTTACACCTTAGGCTCTGCTTCTAACTTGGGCCCAAATTGTAAAATGGTCTTATCTATTGGCGATTTCGTTCCAATTCACATTCCAAGTAATATTCGGCATGCTAATTACATTGCCGGTTGCCAAATTGCATTATCTCTTATAGTTTCCGAGATATGGACTATCGATAATTTACACCTTAGGCTCTGCTTCTAACTTGGGCCCAAATTGTAAAATGGTCTTATCTATTGGCGATTTCGTCCCAATTCACATTCCAAGTGATATTCGGCATGCTAATTACATTGCCGGTTGCGAAATTGTATTATCTCTTATAGTTTCCGAGATATGGACTATCAATAATTTACACCTTAGGCTCTGCTTCTAACTTGGGTCCAAATTGTAAAATGGTCTTATCTATTGGCGATTTCGTTCCAATTCACATTTCAAGAAATATTCGGCATGCTAATTACATTGCCGGTTGCCAAATTGCATTATCTCTTATAGTTTCCGAGATATGGACTATCGATAATTTACACCTTAGGCTCTGCTTCTAACTTGGGCCCAAATTGTAAAATGGTCTTATCTATTGGCGATTTCGTTCCAATTCACATTCCAAGTAATATTCGGCATGCTAATTACATTGCCGGTTGCCAAATTGCATTATCTCTTATAGTTTCCGAGATATGGACTATCGATAATTTACACCTTAGGCTCTGCTTCTAACTTGGGCCCAAATTGTAAAATGGTCTTATCTATTGGCGATTTCGTTCCAATTCACATTCCAAGTAATATTCGGCATGCTAATTACATTGCCGGTTGCCAAATTGCATTATCTCTTATAGTTTCCGAGATATGGACAATCGATAATTTACACCTTAGGCTCTGCTTCTAACTAGGGCCCAAATTGTAAAATGGTCTTATCTATTGGTGATTTCGTTCCAATTCACATTCCAAGTAATATTCGGCATGCTAATTACATTGCCGGTTGCCAAATTGCATTATCTCTTATAGTTTCCGAGATATGGACTATCGATAATTTACACCTTAGGCTCTGCTTCTAACTTGGGAACAAATTGTAAAATGGTCTTATCTATTGGCGATTTCGTTCCAATTCACATTCCAAGTAATATTCGGCATGCTAATTACATTGCCGGTTGCCAAATTGCATTATCTCTTATAGTTTCCGAGATATGGACTATCGATAATTTACACCTTAGGCTCTGCTTAATTGCCGGTTGCCAAATTGCATTATCTCTTATAGTTTCAGAGATATGGACTATCGATAATTTACACCTTAGGCTCTGCTTCTAACTTGGGCCCAAATTGTAAAATGGTCTTATCTTTTGGCGATTTCGTCCCAATTCACATTCCAAGTGATATTCGGCATGCTAATTACATTGCCGGTTGCGAAATTGCATTATCTCTTATAGTTTCCGAGATATGGACTATCAATAATTTACACCTTAGGCTCTGCTTCTAACTTGGGCCCAAATTGTAAAATGGTCTTATCTATTGGCGATTTCGTTCCAATTCACACTCCAAGTAATATTCGGCATGCAAATTACATTGCCGGTTGCCAAATTGCATTATCTCTTATAGTTTCCGAGATATGGACTATCGATAATTTACACCTTAGGCTCTGCTTCTAACTTGGGCTCAAATTGTAAAATGGTCTTATCTATTGGCGATTTCGTTCCAATTCACATTCCAAGTAATATTCGGCATGCTAATTACATTGCCGGTTGCCAAATTGCATTATCTCTTATAGTTTCCGAGATATGGACTATCGATAATTTACACCTTAGGCTCTGCTTCTAACTTGGGCCCAAATTGTAAAATGGTCTTATCTATTGGCGATTTCGTCCCAATTCACATTCCAAGTGATATTCGGCATGCTAATTACATTGCCGGTTGCGAAATTGCATTATCTCTTATAGTTTCCGAGATATGGACTATCAATAATTTACACCTTAGGCTCTGCTTCTAACTTGGGTCCAAATTGTAAAATGGTCTTATCTATTGGCGATTTCGTTCCAATTCACATTCCAAGTAATATTCGGCATGCTAATTACATTGCCGGTTGCCAAATTGCATTATCTCTTATAGTTTCCGAGATATGGACTATCGATAATTTACACCTTAGGCTCTGCTTCTAACTTGGGCCCAAATTGTAAAATGGTCTTATCTATTGGCGATTTCGTTCCAATTCACATTCCAAGTAATATTCGGCATGCTAATTACATTGCCGGTTGCCAAATAGCATTATCTCTTATAGTTTCCGAGATATGGACTATCGATAATTTACACCTTAGGCTCTGCTTCTAACTTGGGCCCAAATTGTAAAATGGTCTTATCTATTGGCGATTTCGTTCCAATTCACATTCCAAGTAATATTCGGCATGCTAATTACATTGCCGGTTGCCAAATTGCATTATCTCTTATAGTTTCCGAGATATGGACTATCGATAATTTACACCTTAGGCTCTGCTTCTAACTTGGGCCCAAATTGTAAAATGGTCTTATCTATTGGCGATTTCGTCCCAATTCACATTCCAAGTGATATTCGGCATGCTAATTACATTGCCGGTTGCGAAATTGTATTATCTCTTATAGTTTCCGAGATATGGACTATCAATAATTTACACCTTAGGCTCTGCTTCTAACTTGGGTCCAAATTGTAAAATGGTCTTATCTATTGGCGATTTCGTTCCAATTCACATTTCAAGAAATATTCGGCATGCTAATTACATTGCCGGTTGCCAAATTGCATTATCTCTTATAGTTTCCGAGATATGGACTATCGATAATTTACACCTTAGGCTCTGCTTCTAACTTGGGCCCAAATTGTAAAATGGTCTTATCTATTGGCGATTTCGTTCCAATTCACATTCCAAGTAATATTCGGCATGCTAATTACATTGCCGGTTGCCAAATTGCATTATCTCTTATAGTTTCCGAGATATGGACTATCGATAATTTACACCTTAGGCTCTGCTTCTAACTTGGGCCCAAATTGTAAAATGGTCTTATCTATTGGCGATTTCGTTCCAATTCACATTCCAAGTAATATTCGGCATGCTAATTACATTGCCGGTTGCCAAATTGCATTATCTCTTATAGTTTCCGAGATATGGACAATCGATAATTTACACCTTAGGCTCTGCTTCTAACTTGGGCCCAAATTGTAAAATGGTCTTATCTATTGGTGATTTCGTTCCAATTCACATTCCAAGTAATATTCGGCATGCTAATTACATTGCCGGTTGCCAAATTGCATTATCTCTTATAGTTTCCGAGATATGGACAATCGATAATTTACACCTTAGGCTCTGCTTCTAACTTGGGAACAAATTGTAAAATGGTCTTATCTATTGGCGATTTCGTTCCAATTCACATTCCAAGTAATATTCGGCATGCTAATTACATTGCCGGTTGCCAAATTGCATTATCTCTTATAGTTTCCGAGATATGGACTATCGATAATTTACACCTTAGGCTCTGCTTAATTGCCGGTTGCCAAATTGCATTATCTCTTATAGTTTCAGAGATATGGACTATCGATAATTTACACCTAAGGCTCTGCTTCTAACTTGGGCCCAAATTGTAAAATGGTCTTATCTATTGGCGATTTCGTTCCAATTCACATTCCAAGTAATATTCGGCATGCAAATTACATTGCCGGTTGCCAAATTGCATTATCTCTTATAGTTTCCGAGATATGGACTATCGATAATTTACACCTTAGGCTCTGCTTCTAACTTGGGCCCAAATTGTAAAATGGTCTTATCTATTGGCGATTTCGTTCCAATTCACATTCCAAGTAATATTCGGCATGCTAATTACATTGCCGGTTGCCAAATAGCATTATCTCTTATAGTTTCCGAGATATGGACTATCGATAATTTACACCTTAGGCTCTGCTTCTAACTTGGGCCCAAATTGTAAAATGGTCTTATCTATTGGCGATTTCGTTCCAATTCACATTCCAAGTAATATTCGGCATGCTAATTACATTGCCGGTTGCCAAATTGCATTATCTCTTATAGTTTCCGAGATATGGACTATCGATAATTTACACCTTAGGCTCTGCTTCTAACTTGGGCCCAAATTGTAAAATGGTCTTATCTATTGGCGATTTCGTCCCAATTCACATTCCAAGTGATATTCGGCATGCTAATTACATTGCCGGTTGCGAAATTGTATTATCTCTTATAGTTTCCGAGATATGGACTATCAATAATTTACACCTTAGGCTCTGCTTCTAACTTGGGTCCAAATTGTAAAATGGTCTTATCTATTGGCGATTTCGTTCCAATTCACATTTCAAGAAATATTCGGCATGCTAATTACATTGCCGGTTGCCAAATTGCATTATCTCTTATAGTTTCCGAGATATGGACTATCGATAATTTACACCTTAGGCTCTGCTTCTAACTTGGGCTCAAATTGTAAAATGGTCTTATCTATTGGCGATTTCGTTCCAATTCACATTCCAAGTAATATTCGGCATGCTAATTACATTGCCGGTTGCCAAATTGCATTATCTCTTATAGTTTCCGAGATATGGACTATCGATAATTTACACCTTAGGCTCTGCTTCTAACTTGGGCCCAAATTGTAAAATGGTCTTATCTATTGGCGATTTCGTTCCAATTCACATTCCAAGTAATATTCGGCATGCTAATTACATTGCCGGTTGCCAAATTGCATTATCTCTTATAGTTTCCGAGATATGGACAATCGATAATTTACACCTTAGGCTCTGCTTCTAACTTGGGCCCAAATTGTAAAATGGTCTTATCTATTGGTGATTTCGTTCCAATTCACATTCCAAGTAATATTCGGCATGCTAATTACATTGCCGGTTGCCAAATTGCATTATCTCTTATAGTTTCCGAGATATGGACAATCGATAATTTACACCTTAGGCTCTGCTTCTAACTTGGGCCCAAATTGTAAAATGGTCTTATCTATTGGTGATTTCGTTCCAATTCACATTCCAAGTAATATTCGGCATGCTAATTACATTGCCGGTTGCCAAATTGCATTATCTCTTATAGTTTCCGAGATATGGACTATCGATAATTTACACCTTAGGCTCTGCTTAATTGCCGGTTGCCAAATTGCATTATCTCTTATAGTTTCAGAGATATGGACTATCGATAATTTACACCTAAGGCTCTGCTTCTAACTTGGGCTCAAATTGTAAAATGGTCTTATCTATTGGCGATTTCGTTCCAATTCACATTCCAAGTAATATTCGGCATGCTAATTACATTGCCGGTTGCCAAATTGCATTATCTCTTATAGTTTCCGAGATATGGACTATCGATAATTTACACCTTAGGCTCTGCTTCTAACTTGGGAACAAATTGTAAAATGGTCTTATCTATTGGCGATTTCGTTCCAATTCACATTCCAAGTAATATTCGGCATGCTAATTACATTGCCGGTTGCCAAATTGCATTATCTCTTATAGTTTCCGAGATATGGACTATCGATAATTTACACCTTAGGCTCTGCTTAATTGCCGGTTGCCAAATTGCATTATCTCTTATAGTTTCAGAGATATGGACTATCGATAATTTAAACCTTAGGCTCTGCTTCTAACTTGGGCCCAAATTGTAAAATGGTCTTATCTTTTGGCGATTTCGTCCCAATTCACATTCCAAGAGATATTCGGCATGCTAATTACAATGCCGGTTGCGAAATTGCATTATCTCTTATAGTTTCCGAGATATGGACTATCAATAATTTACACCTTAGGCTCTGCTTCTAACTTGGGCCCAAATTGTAAAATGGTCTTATCTATTGGCGATTTCGTTCCAATTCACATTCCAAGTAATATTCGGCATGCAAATTACATTGCCGGTTGCCAAATTGCATTATCTCTTATAGTTTCCGAGATATGGACTATCGATAATTTACACCTTAGGCTCTGCTTCTAACTTGGGGTCAAATTGTAAAATGGTCTTATCTATTGGCGATTTCGTTCCAATTCACATTCCAAGTAATATTCGGCATGCTAATTACATTGCCGGTTGCCAAATTGCATTATCTCTTATAGTTTCCGAGATATGGACTATCGATAATTTACACCTTAGGCTCTGCTTCTAACTTGGGCCCAAATTGTAAAATGGTCTTATCTATTGGCGATTTCGTTCCAATTCACATTCCAAGTAATATTCGGCATGCTAATTACATTGCCGGTTGCCAAATTGCATTATCTCTTATAGTTTCCGAGATATGGACTATCGATAATTTACACCTTAGGCTCTGCTTCTAACTTGGGCCCAAATTGTAAAATGGTCTTATCTATTGGCGATTTCGTTCCAATTCACATTCCAAGTAATATTCGGCATGCTAATTACATTGCCGGTTGCCAAATTGCATTATCTCTTATAGTTTCCGAGATATGGACTATCGATAATTTACGCCTTAGGCTCTGCTTCTAACTTGGGCCCAAATTGTAAAATGGTCTTATCTATTGGCGATTTCGTCCCAATTCACATTCCAAGTGATATTCGGCATGCTAATTACATTGCCGGTTGCGAAATTGCATTATCTCTTATAGTTTCCGAGATATGGACTATCAATAATTTACACCTTAGGCTCTGCTTCTAACTTGGGTCCAAATTGTAAAATGGTCTTATCTATTGGCGATTTCGTTCCAATTCACATTCCAAGAAATATTCGGCATGCTAATTACATTGCCGGTTGCCAAATTGCATTATATCTTATAGTTTCCGAGATATGGACTATCGATAATTTACACCTTAGGCTCTGCTTCTAACTTGGGCCCAAATTGTAAAATGGTCTTATCTATTGGCGATTTCGTTCCAATTCACATTCCAAGTAATATTCGGCATGCTAATTACATTGCCGGTTGCCAAATTGCATTATCTCTTATAGTTTTCGAGATATGGACTATCGATAATTTACACCTTAGTCTCTGCTTCTAACTTGGGCCCAAATTGTAAAATGGTCTTATCTATTGGCGATTTCGTTCCAATTCACATTCCAAGTAATATTCGGCATGCTAATTACATTGCCGGTTGCCAAATTGCATTATCTCTTATAGTTTCCGAGATATGGACTATCGATAATTTACACCTTAGTCTCTGCTTCTAACTTGGGCCCAAATTGTAAAATGGTCTTATCTATTGGCGATTTCGTTCCAATTCACATTCCAAGTAATATTCGGCATGCTAATTACATTGCCGGTTGCCAAATTGCATTATCTCTTATAGTTTCCGAGATATAGACTATCGATAATTTACACCTTAGGCTCTGCTTAATTGTCGGTTGCCAAATTGCATTATCTCTTATAGTTTCCGAGATATGGACTATCGATAATTTACACCTTAGGCTCTGCTTCTAACTTGGGCCCAAATTGTAAAATGGTCTTATCTTTTGGCGATTTCGTCCCAATTCACATTCCAAGTGATATTCGGCATGCTAATTACATTGCCGGTTGCGAAATTGCATTATCTCTTATAGTTTCCGAGATATGGACTATCAATAATTTACACCTTAGGCTCTGCTTCTAACTTGGGTCCAAATTGTAAAATGGTCTTATCTATTGGCGATTTCGTTCCAATTCACATTCCAAGTAATATTCGGCATGCTAATTACATTGCCGGTTGCCAAATTGCATTATCTCTTATAGTTTCCGAGATATGGACTATCGATAATTTACACCTTAGGCTCTGCTTCTCACTTGGGCCCAAATTGTAAAATGGTCTTATCTATTGGCGATTTCGTCCCAATTCACATTCCAAGTGATATTCGGCATGCTAATTACATTGCCGGTTGCGAAATTGCATTATCTCTTATAGTTTCCGAGATATGGACTATCAATAATTTACACCTTAGGCTCTGCTTCTAACTTGGGTCCAAATTGTAAAATGGTCTTATCTATTGGCGATTTCGTTCCAATTCACATTCCAAGTAATATTCGGCATGCTAATTACATTGCCGGTTGCCAAATTGCATTATCTCTTATAGTTTCCGAGATATGGACTATCGATAATTTACACCTTAGGCTCTGCTTCTAACTTGGGCCCAAATTGTAAAATGGTCTTATCTATTGGCGATTTCGTTCCAATTCACATTCCAAGTAATATTCGGCATGCTAATTACATTGCCGGTTGCCAAATAGCATTATCTCTTATAGTTTCCGAGATATGGACTATCGATAATTTACACCTTAGGCTCTGCTTCTAACTTGGGCCCAAATTGTAAAATGGTCTTATCTATTGGCGATTTCGTTCCAATTCACATTCCAAGTAATATTCGGCATGCTAATTACATTGCCGGTTGCCAAATTGCATTATCTCTTATAGTTTCCGAGATATGGACTATCGATAATTTACACCTTAGGCTCTGCTTCTAACTTGGGCCCAAATTGTAAAATGGTCTTATCTATTGGCGATTTCGTCCCAATTCACATTCCAAGTGATATTCGGCATGCTAATTACATTGCCGGTTGCGAAATTGTATTATCTCTTATAGTTTCCGAGATATGGACTATCAATAATTTACACCTTAGGCTCTGCTTCTAACTTGGGTCCAAATTGTAAAATGGTCTTATCTATTGGCGATTTCGTTCCAATTCACATTTCAAGAAATATTCGGCATGCTAATTACATTGCCGGTTGCCAAATTGCATTATCTCTTATAGTTTCCGAGATATGGACTATCGATAATTTACACCTTAGGCTCTGCTTCTAACTTGGGCCCAAATTGTAAAATGGTCTTATCTATTGGCGATTTCGTTCCAATTCACATTCCAAGTAATATTCGGCATGCTAATTACATTGCCGGTTGCCAAATTGCATTATCTCTTATAGTTTCCGAGATATGGACTATCGATAATTTACACCTTAGGCTCTGCTTCTAACTTGGGCCCAAATTGTAAAATGGTCTTATCTATTGGCGATTTCGTTCCAATTCACAATCCAAGTAATATTCGGCATGCTAATTACATTGCCGGTTGCCAAATTGCATTATCTCTTATAGTTTCCGAGATATGGACAATCGATAATTTACACCTTAGGCTCTGCTTCTAACTTGGGCCCAAATTGTAAAATGGTCTTATCTATTGGTGATTTCGTTCCAATTCACATTCCAAGTAATATTCGGCATGCTAATTACATTGCCGGTTGCCAAATTGCATTATCTCTTATAGTTTCCGAGATATGGACAATCGATAATTTACACCTTAGGCTCTGCTTCTAACTTGGGAACAAATTGTAAAATGGTCTTATCTATTGGCGATTTCGTTCCAATTCACATTCCAAGTAATATTCGGCATGCTAATTACATTGCCGGTTGCCAAATTGCATTATCTCTTATAGTTTCCGAGATATGGACTATCGATAATTTACACCTTAGGCTCTGCTTAATTGCCGGTTGCCAAATTGCATTATCTCTTATAGTTTCAGAGATATGGACTATCGATAATTTACACCTAAGGCTCTGCTTCTAACTTGGGCCCAAATTGTAAAATGGTCTTATCTATTGGCGATTTCGTTCCAATTCACATTCCAAGTAATATTCGGCATGCAAATTACATTGCCGGTTGCCAAATTGCATTATCTCTTATAGTTTCCGAGATATGGACTATCGATAATTTACACCTTAGGCTCTGCTTCTAACTTGGGCCCAAATTGTAAAATGGTCTTATCTATTGGCGATTTCGTTCCAATTCACATTCCAAGTAATATTCGGCATGCTAATTACATTGCCGGTTGCCAAATAGCATTATCTCTTATAGTTTCCGAGATATGGACTATCGATAATTTACACCTTAGGCTCTGCTTCTAACTTGGGCCCAAATTGTAAAATGGTCTTATCTATTGGCGATTTCGTTCCAATTCACATTCCAAGTAATATTCGGCATGCTAATTACATTGCCGGTTGCCAAATTGCATTATCTCTTATAGTTTCCGAGATATGGACTATCGATAATTTACACCTTAGGCTCTGCTTCTAACTTGGGCCCAAATTGTAAAATGGTCTTATCTATTGGCGATTTCGTCCCAATTCACATTCCAAGTGATATTCGGCATGCTAATTACATTGCCGGTTGCGAAATTGTATTATCTCTTATAGTTTCCGAGATATGGACTATCAATAATTTACACCTTAGGCTCTGCTTCTAACTTGGGTCCAAATTGTAAAATGGTCTTATCTATTGGCGATTTCGTTCCAATTCACATTTCAAGAAATATTCGGCATGCTAATTACATTGCCGGTTGCCAAATTGCATTATCTCTTATAGTTTCCGAGATATGGACTATCGATAATTTACACCTTAGGCTCTGCTTCTAACTTGGGCTCAAATTGTAAAATGGTCTTATCTATTGGCGATTTCGTTCCAATTCACATTCCAAGTAATATTCGGCATGCTAATTACATTGCCGGTTGCCAAATTGCATTATCTCTTATAGTTTCCGAGATATGGACTATCGATAATTTACACCTTAGGCTCTGCTTCTAACTTGGGCCCAAATTGTAAAATGGTCTTATCTATTGGCGATTTCGTTCCAATTCACATTCCAAGTAATATTCGGCATGCTAATTACATTGCCGGTTGCCAAATTGCATTATCTCTTATAGTTTCCGAGATATGGACAATCGATAATTTACACCTTAGGCTCTGCTTCTAACTTGGGCCCAAATTGTAAAATGGTCTTATCTATTGGTGATTTCGTTCCAATTCACATTCCAAGTAATATTCGGCATGCTAATTACATTGCCGGTTGCCAAATTGCATTATCTCTTATAGTTTCCGAGATATGGACAATCGATAATTTACACCTTAGGCTCTGCTTCTAACTTGGGCCCAAATTGTAAAATGGTCTTATCTATTGGTGATTTCGTTCCAATTCACATTCCAAGTAATATTCGGCATGCTAATTACATTGCCGGTTGCCAAATTGCATTATCTCTTATAGTTTCCGAGATATGGACTATCGATAATTTACACCTTAGGCTCTGCTTAATTGCCGGTTGCCAAATTGCATTATCTCTTATAGTTTCAGAGATATGGACTATCGATAATTTACACCTAAGGCTCTGCTTCTAACTTGGGCTCAAATTGTAAAATGGTCTTATCTATTGGCGATTTCGTTCCAATTCACATTCCAAGTAATATTCGGCATGCTAATTACATTGCCGGTTGCCAAATTGCATTATCTCTTATAGTTTCCGAGATATGGACTATCGATAATTTACACCTTAGGCTCTGCTTCTAACTTGGGAACAAATTGTAAAATGGTCTTATCTATTGGCGATTTCGTTCCAATTCACATTCCAAGTAATATTCGGCATGCTAATTACATTGCCGGTTGCCAAATTGCATTATCTCTTATAGTTTCCGAGATATGGACTATCGATAATTTACACCTTAGGCTCTGCTTAATTGCCGGTTGCCAAATTGCATTATCTCTTATAGTTTCAGAGATATGGACTATCGATAATTTAAACCTTAGGCTCTGCTTCTAACTTGGGCCCAAATTGTAAAATGGTCTTATCTTTTGGCGATTTCGTCCCAATTCACATTCCAAGAGATATTCGGCATGCTAATTACAATGCCGGTTGCGAA
Organism: Rhynchophorus ferrugineus; assembly: GCF_030347505.1. Taxonomy (NCBI): domain Eukaryota; kingdom Metazoa; phylum Arthropoda; class Insecta; order Coleoptera; family Curculionidae; genus Rhynchophorus; species Rhynchophorus ferrugineus. The sequence goes on along the minus strand of NW_027472805.1, from coordinate 230,002 downwards.
ATTGCATTATCTCTTATAGTTTCCGAGATATGGACTATCAATAATTTACACCTTAGGCTCTGCTTCTAACTTGGGCCCAAATTGTAAAATGGTCTTATCTATTGGCGATTTCGTTCCAATTCACATTCCAAGTAATATTCGGCATGCAAATTACATTGCCGGTTGCCAAATTGCATTATCTCTTATAGTTTCCGAGATATGGACTATCGATAATTTACACCTTAGGCTCTGCTTCTAACTTGGGGTCAAATTGTAAAATGGTCTTATCTATTGGCGATTTCGTTCCAATTCACATTCCAAGTAATATTCGGCATGCTAATTACATTGCCGGTTGCCAAATTGCATTATCTCTTATAGTTTCCGAGATATGGACTATCGATAATTTACACCTTAGGCTCTGCTTCTAACTTGGGCCCAAATTGTAAAATGGTCTTATCTATTGGCGATTTCGTTCCAATTCACATTCCAAGTAATATTCGGCATGCTAATTACATTGCCGGTTGCCAAATTGCATTATCTCTTATAGTTTCCGAGATATGGACTATCGATAATTTACACCTTAGGCTCTGCTTCTAACTTGGGCCCAAATTGTAAAATGGTCTTATCTATTGGCGATTTCGTTCCAATTCACATTCCAAGTAATATTCGGCATGCTAATTACATTGCCGGTTGCCAAATTGCATTATCTCTTATAGTTTCCGAGATATGGACTATCGATAATTTACGCCTTAGGCTCTGCTTCTAACTTGGGCCCAAATTGTAAAATGGTCTTATCTATTGGCGATTTCGTCCCAATTCACATTCCAAGTGATATTCGGCATGCTAATTACATTGCCGGTTGCGAAATTGCATTATCTCTTATAGTTTCCGAGATATGGACTATCAATAATTTACACCTTAGGCTCTGCTTATAACTTGGGTCCAAATTGTAAAATGGTCTTATCTATTGGCGATTTCGTTCCAATTCACATTCCAAGAAATATTCGGCATGCTAATTACATTGCCGGTTGCCAAATTGCATTATATCTTATAGTTTCCGAGATATGGACTATCGATAATTTACACCTTAGGCTCTGCTTCTAACTTGGGCCCAAATTGTAAAATGGTCTTATCTATTGGCGATTTCGTTCCAATTCACATTCCAAGTAATATTCGGCATGCTAATTACATTGCCGGTTGCCAAATTGCATTATCTCTTATAGTTTCCGAGATATGGACTATCGATAATTTACACCTTAGTCTCTGCTTCTAACTTGGGCCCAAATTGTAAAATGGTCTTATCTATTGGCGATTTCGTTCCAATTCACATTCCAAGTAATATTCGGCATGCTAATTACATTGCCGGTTGCCAAATTGCATTATCTCTTATAGTTTCCGAGATATGGACTATCGATAATTTACACCTTAGTCTCTGCTTCTAACTTGGGCCCAAATTGTAAAATGGTCTTATCTATTGGCGATTTCGTTCCAATTCACATTCCAAGTAATATTCGGCATGCTAATTACATTGCCGGTTGCCAAATTGCATTATCTCTTATAGTTTCCGAGATATAGACTATCGATAATTTACACCTTAGGCTCAAATTGCATTATCTCTTATAGTTTCCGAGATATGGACTATCGATAATTTACACCTTAGGCTCTGCTTCTAACTTGGGCCCAAATTGTAAAATGGTCTTATCTTTTGGCGATTTCGTCCCAATTCACATTCCAAGTGATATTCGGCATGCTAATTACATTGCCGGTTGCGAAATTGCATTATCTCTTATAGTTTCCGAGATATGGACTATCAATAATTTACACCTTAGGCTCTGCTTCTAACTTGGGTCCAAATTGTAAAATGGTCTTATCTATTGGCGATTTCGTTCCAATTCACATTCCAAGTAATATTCGGCATGCTAATTACATTGCCGGTTGCCAAATTGCATTATCTCTTATAGTTTCCGAGATATGGACTATCGATAATTTACACCTTAGGCTCTGCTTCTCACTTGGGCCCAAATTGTAAAATGGTCTTATCTATTGGCGATTTCGTCCCAATTCACATTCCAAGTGATATTCGGCATGCTAATTACATTGCCGGTTGCGAATTTGCATTATCTCTTATAGTTTCCGAGATATGGACTATCAATAATTTACACCTTAGGCTCTGCTTCTAACTTGGGTCCAAATTGTAAAATGGTCTTATCTATTGGCGATTTCGTTCCAATTCACATTCCAAGAAATATTCGGCATGCTAATTACATTGCCGGTTGCCAAATTGCATTATCTCTTATAGTTTCCGAGATATGGACTATCGATAATTTACACCTTAGGCTCTGCTTCTAACTTGGGCCCAAATTGTAAAATGGTCTTATCTATTGGCGATTTCGTTCCAATTCACATTCCAAGTAATATTCGGCATGCTAATTACATTGCCGGTTGCCAAATTGCATTATCTCTTATAGTTTCCGAGATATGGACTATCGATAATTTACACCTTAGTCTCTGCTTCTAACTTGGGCCAAAATTGTAAAATGGTCTTATCTATTGGCGATTTCGTTCCAATTCACATTCCAAGTAATATTCGGCATGCTAATTACATTGCCGGTTGCCAAATTGCATTATCTCTTATAGTTTCCGAGATATGGACTATCGATAATTTACACCTTAGTCTCTGCTTCTAACTTGGGCCCAAATTGTAAAATGGTCTTATCTATTGGCAATTTCGTTCCAATTCACATTCCAAGTAATATTCGGCATGCTAATTACATTGCCGGTTGCCAAATTGCATTATTTCTTATAGTTTCCGAGATATGGACTATCGATAATTTACACCTTAGGCTCTGCTTAATTGTCGGTTGCCAAATTGCATTATCTCTTATAGTTTCCGAGATATGGACTATCGATAATTTACACCTTAGGCTCTGCTTCTAACTTGGGCCCAAATTGTAAAATGGTCTTATCTTTTGGCGATTTCGTCCCAATTCACATTCCAAGTGATATTCGGCATGCTAATTACATTGCCGGTTGCGAAATTGCATTATCTCTTATAGTTTCCGAGATATGGACTATCAATAATTTACACCTTAGGCTCTGCTTCTAACTTGGGCCCAAATTGTAAAATGGTCTTATCTATTGGCGATTTCGTTCCAATTCACATTCCAAGTAATATTCGGCATGCAAATTACATTGCCGGTTGCCAAATTGCATTATCTCTTATAGTTTCCGAGATATGGACTATCGATAATTTACACCTTAGGCTCTGCTTCTAACTTGGGCCCAAATTGTAAAATGGTCTTATCTATTGGCGATTTCGTTCCAATTCACATTCCAAGTAATATTGGGCATGCTAATTACATTGCCGGTTGCCAAATTGCATTATCTCTTATAGTTTCCGAGATATGGACTATCGATAATTTACACCTTAGGCTCTGCTTCTAACTTGCTCCCAAATTGTAAAATGGTCTTATCTATTGGCCATTTCGTTCCAATTCACATTCCAAGTAATATTCGGTATGCTAATTACATTGCCGGTTGCCAAATTGTATTATCTCTTATAGTTTCCGAGATATGGACTATCGATAATTTACACCTTAGGCTCTGCTTCTAACTTGGGCCCAAATTGTAAAATGGTCTTATCTATTGGCGATTTCGTCCCAATTCACATTCCAAGTGATATTCGGCATGCTAATTACATTGCCGGTTGCGAAATTGCATTATCTCTTATAGTTTCCGAGATATGGACTATCAATAATTTACACCTTAGGCTCTGCTTCTAACTTGGGTCCAAATTGTAAAATGGTCTTATCTATTGGCGATTTCGTTCCAATTCACATTCCAAGTAATATTCGGCATGCTAATTACATTGCCATTTGCCAAATTGCATTATCTCTTATAGTTTCCGAGATATGGACTATCGAAAATTTACACCTTATGCTCTGCTTCTCACTTGGGCCCAAATTGTAAAATGGTCTTATCTATTGGCGATTTCGTCACAATTCACATTCCAAGTGATATTCGGCATGCTAATTACATTGCCGGTTGCGAAATTGCATTATCTCTTATAGTTTCCGAGATATGGACTATCAATAATTTACACCTTAGGCTCTGCTTCTAACTTGGGTCCAAATTGTAAAATGGTCTTATCTATTGGCGATTTCGTTCCAATTCACATTCCAAGAAATATTCGGCATGCTAATTACATTGCCGGTTGCCAAATTGCATTATCTCTTATAGTTTCCGAGATATGGACTATCGATAATTTACACCTTAGGCTCTGCTTCTAACTTGGGCCCAAATTGTAAAATGGTCTTATCTATTGGCGATTTCGTTCCAATTCACATTCCAAGTAATATTCGGCATGCTAATTACATTGCCGGTTGCCAAATTGCATTATCTCTTATAGTTTCCGAGATATGGACTATCGATAATTTACACCTTAGTCTCTGCTTCTAACTTGGGCCCAAATTGTAAAATGGTCTTATCTATTGGCGATTTCGTTCCAATTCACATTCCAAGTAATATTCGGCATGCTAATTACATTGCCGGTTGCCAAATTGCATTATCTCTTATAGTTTCCGAGATATGGACTATCGATAATTTACACCTTAGTCTCTGCTTCTAACTTGGGCCCAAATTGTAAAATGGTCTTATCTATTGGCGATTTCGTTCCAATTCACTATTCCAAGTAATATTCGGCATGCTAATTACATTGCCGGTTGCCAAATTGCATTATCTCTTATAGTTTCCGAGATATGGACTATCGATAATTTACACCTTAGGCTCTGCTTAATTGTCCATCGATCGATGGACGAACCTGCCAAATTGCATTATCTCTTATAGTTTCCGAGATATGGACTATCGATAATTTACACCTTAGGCTCTGCTTCTAACTTGGGCCCAAATTGTAAAATGGTCTTATCTTTTGGCGATTTCGTCCCAATTCACATTCCAAGTGATATTCGGCATGCTAATTACATTGCCGGTTGCAAAATTGCATTATCTCTTATAGTTTCCGAGATATGGACTATCAATAATTTACACCTTAGGCTCTGCTTCTAACTTGGGTCCAAATTGTAAAATGGTCTTATCTATTGGCGATTTCGTTCCAATTCACATTCCAAGTAATATTCGGCATGCTAATTACATTGCCGGTTGCCAAATTGCATTATCTCTTATAGTTTCCGAGATATGGACTATCGATAATTTACACCTTAGGCTCTGCTTCTCACTTGGGCCCAAATTGTAAAATGGTCTTATCTATTGGCGATTTCGTCCCAATTCACATTCCAAGTGATATTCGGCATGCTAATTACATTGCCGGTTGCGAAATTGCATTATCTCTTATAGTTTCCGAGATATGGACTATCAATAATTTACACCTTAGGCTCTGCTTCTAACTTGGGTCCAAATTGTAAAATGGTCTTATCTATTGGCGATTTCGTTCCAATTCACATTCCAAGAAATATTCGGCATGCTAATTACATTGCCGGTTGCCAAATTGCATTATCTCTTATAGTTTCCGAGATATGGACTATCGATAATTTACACCTTAGGCTCTGCTTCTAACTTGGGCCCAAATTGTAAAATGGTCTTATCTATTGGCGATTTCGTTCCAATTCACATTCCAAGTAATATTCGGCATGCTAATTACATTGCCGGTTGCCAAATTGCATTATCTCTTATAGTTTCCGAGATATGGACTATCGATAATTTACACCTTAGTCTCTGCTTCTAACTTGGGCCCAAATTGTAAAATGGTCTTATCTATTGGCGATTTCGTTCCAATTCACATTCCAAGTAATATTCGGCATGCTAATTACATTGCCGGTTGCCAAATTGCATTATCTCTTATAGTTTCCGAGATATGGACTATCGATAATTTACACCTTAGTCTCTGCTTCTAACTTGGGCCCAAATTGTAAAATGGTCTTATCTATTGGCGATTTCGTTCCAATTCACATTCCAAGTAATATTCGGCATGCTAATTACATTGCCGGTTGCCAAATTGCATTATCTCTTATAGTTTCCGAGATATGGACTATCGATAATTTACACCTTAGGCTCTGCTTAGTTTCCGAGATATGGACTATCGATAATTTACACCTTAGGCTCTGCTTCTAACTTGGGCCCAAATTGTAAAATGGTCTTATCTTTTGGCGATTTCGTCCCAATTCACATTCCAAGTGATATTCGGCATGCTAATTACATTGCCGGTTGCGAAATTGCATTATCTCTTATAGTTTCCGAGATATGGACTATCAATAATTTACACCTTAGTCTCTGCTTCTAACTTGGGCCCAAATTGTAAAATGGTCTTATCTATTGGCGATTTCGTTCCAATTCACATTCCAAGTAATATTCGGCATGCTAATTACATTGCCGGTTGCCAAATTGCATTATCTCTTATAGTTTCCGAGATATGGACTATCGATAATTTACACCATAGGCTCTGCTTCTAACTTGGGCCCAAATTGTAAAATGGTCTTATCTATTGGCGATTTCGTTCCAATTCACATTCCAAGTAATATTCGGCATGCTAATTACATTGCCGGTTGCCAAATTGCATTATCTCTTATAGTTTCCGAGATATGGACTATCGATAATTTACACCTTAGGCTCTGCTTCTAACTTGCTCCCAAATTGTAAAATGGTCTTATCTATTGGCCATTTCGTTCCAATTCACATTCCAAGTAATATTCGGCATGCTAATTACATTGCCGGTTGCCAAATTGTATTATCTCTTATAGTTTCCGAGATATGGACTATCGATAATTTACACCTTAGGCTCTGCTTCTAACTTGGGCCCAAATTGTAAAATGATCTTACCTATTGGCGATTTCGTTCCAATTCACATTCCAAGTAATATTCGGCATGCTAATTACATTGCCGGTTGCCAAATTGCATTATCTCTTATAGTTTCCGAGATATGGACTATCGATAATTTACACCTTAGGCTCTGCTTCTAACTTGGGCCCAAATTGTAAAATGGTCTTATCTATTGGCGATTTCGTTCCAATTCACATTCCAAGTAATATTCGGCATGCTAATTACATTGCCGGTTGCCAAATTGCATTATCTCTTATAGTTTCCGAGATATGGACTATCGATAATTTACACCTTAGGCTCTGCTTCTCACTTGGGCCCAAATTGTAAAATGGTCTTATCTATTGGCGATTTCGTCCCAATTCACATTCCAAGTGATATTCGGCATGCTAATTACATTGCCGGTTGCGAAATTGCATTATCTCTTATAGTTTCCGAGATATGGACTATCAATAATTTACACCTTAGGCTCTGCTTCTAACTTGGGTCCAAATTGTAAAATGGTCTTATCTATTGGCGATTTCGTTCCAATTCACATTCCAAGAAATATTCGGCATGCTAATTACATTGCCGGTTGCCAAATTGCATTATCTCTTATAGTTTCCGAGATATGGACTATCGATAATTTACACCTTAAGCTCTGCTTCTAACTTGGGCCCAAATTGTAAAATGGTCTTATCTATTGGCGATTTCGTTCCAATTCACATTCCAAGTAATATTCGGCATGCTAATTACATTGCCGGTTGCCAAATTGCATTATCTCTTATAGTTTCCGAGATATGGACTATCGATAATTTACACCTTAGTCTCTGCTTCTAACTTGGGCCCAAATTGTAAAATGGTCTTATCTATTGGCGATTTCGTTCCAATTCACATTCCAAGTAATATTCGGCATGCTAATTACATTGCCGGTTGCCAAATTGCATTATCTCTTATAGTTTCCGAGATATGGACTATCGATAATTTACACCTTAGGCTCTGCTTAATTGTCGGTTGCCAAATTGCATTATCTCTTATAGTTTCCGAGATATGGACTATCGATAATTTACACCTTAGGCTCTGCTTCTAACTTGGGCCCAAATTGTAAAATGGTCTTATCTTTTGGCGATTTCGTCCCAATTCACATTCCAAGTGATATTCGGCATGCTAATTACATTGAGGTTGCGAAATTGCATTATCTCTTATAGTTTCCGAGATATTTACTATCAATAATTTACACCTTAGTCTCTGCTTCTAACTTGGGACCAAATTGTAAAATGGTCTTATCTATTGGCGATATCGTTCCAATTCACATTCCAAGTAATATTCGGCATGCTAATTACATTGCGGTTGCCAAATTGCATTATCTCTTATAGTTTCCGAGATATGGACTATCGATAATTTACACCATAGGCTCTGCTTCTAACTTGGGCCCAAATTGTAAAATGGTCTTATCTATTGGCGATTTCGTTCCAATTCACATTCCAAGTAATATTCGGCATGCTAATTACATTGCCGGTTGCCAAATTGCATTATCTCTAATAGTTTCCGAGATATGGACTATCGATAATTTACACCTTAGGCTCTGCTTCTAACTTGCTCCCAAATTGTAAAATGGTCTTATCTATTGGCCATTTCGTTCCAATTCACATTCCAAGTAATATTCGGCATGCTAATTACATTGCCGGTTGCCAAATTGTATTATCTCTTATAGTTTCCGAGATATGGACTATCGATAATTTACACCTTAGGCTCTGCTTCTAACTTGGGCCCAAATTGTAAAATGGTCTTACCTATTGGCGATTTCGTTCCAATTCACATTCCAAGTAATATTCGGCATGCTAATTACATTGCCGGTTGCCAAATTGCATTATCTCTTATAGTTTCCGAGATATGGACTATCGATAATTTACACCTTAGGCTCTGCTTCTAACTTGGGCCCAAATTGTAAAATGGTCTTATCTATTGGCGATTTCGTTCCAATTCACATTCCAAGTAATATTCGGCATGCTAATTACATTGCCGGTTGCCAAATTGCATTATCTCTTATAGTTTCCGAGATATGGACTATCGATAATTTACACCTTAGGCTCTGCTTCTAACTTGGGCCCAAATTGTAAAATGGTCTTATCTATTGGCGATTTCGTCCCAATTCACATTCCAAGTGATATTCGGCATGCTAATTACATTGCCGGTTGCGAAATTGCATTATCCCTTATAGTTTCCGAGATATGGACTATCAATAATTTACACCTTAGGCTCTGCTTCTAACTTGGGTCCAAATTGTAAAATGGTCTTATCTATTGGCGATTTCGTTCCAATTCACATTCCAAGTAATATTCGGCATGCTAATTACATTGCCGGTTGCCAAATTGCATTATCTCTTATAGTTTCCGAGATATGGACTATCGATAATTTACACCTTAGGCTCTGCTTCTAACTTGGGCCCAAATTGTAAAATGGTCTTATCTATTGGCGATTTCGTTCCAATTCACATTCCAAGTAATATTCGGCATGCTAATTACATTGCCGGTTGCCAAATAGCATTATCTCTTATAGTTTCCGAGATATGGACTATCGATAATTTACACCTTAGGCTCTGCTTCTAACTTGGGCCCAAATTGTAAAATGGTCTTATCTATTGGCGATTTCGTCCCAATTCACATTCCAAGTGATATTCGGCATGCTAATTACATTGCCGGTTGCGAAATTGTATTATCTCTTATAGTTTCCGAGATATGGACTATCAATAATTTACACCTTAGGCTCTGCTTCTAACTTGGGTCCAAATTGTAAAATGGTCTTATCTATTGGCGATTTCGTTCCAATTCACATTTCAAGAAATATTCGGCATGCTAATTACATTGCCGGTTGCCAAATTGCATTATCTCTTATAGTTTCCGAGATATGGACTATCGATAATTTACACCTTAGGCTCTGCTCCGAACTTGGGCCCAAATTGTAAAATGGTCTTATCTATTGGCGATTTCGTTCCAATTCTACATTCCAAGTAATATTCGGCATGCTAATTACATTGCCGGTTGCCAAATTGCATTATCTCTTATAGTTTCCGAGATATGGACTATCGATAATTTACACCTTAGGCTCTGCTTAATTGTCGGTTGCCAAATTGCATTATCTCTTATAGTTTCCGAGATATGGACTATCGATAATTTACACCTTAGGCTCTGCTTCTAACTTGGGCCCAAATTGTAAAATGGTCTTATCTTTTGGCGATTTCGTCCCAATTCACATTCCAAGTGATATTCGGCATGCTAATTACATTGCCGGTTGCGAAATTGCATTATCTCTTATAGTTTCCGAGATATGGACTATCAATAATTTACACCTTAGGCTCTGCTTCTAACTTGGGTCCAAATTGTAAAATGGTCTTATCTATTGGCGATTTCGTTCCAATTCACATTCCAAGTAATATTCGGCATGCTAATTACATTGCCGGTTGCCAAATTGCATTATCTCTTATAGTTTCCGAGATATGGACTATCGATAATTTACACCTTAGGCTCTGCTTCTCACTTGGGCCCAAATTGTAAAATGGTCTTATCTATTGGCGATTTCGTCCCAATTCACATTCCAAGTGATATTCGGCATGCTAATTACATTGCCGGTTGCGAAATTGCATTATCTCTTATAGTTTCCGAGATATGGACTATCAATAATTTACACCTTAGGCTCTGCTTCTAACTTGGGTCCAAATTGTAAAATGGTCTTATCTATTGGCGATTTCGTTCCAATTCACATTCCAAGAAATATTCGGCATGCTAATTACATTGCCGGTTGCCAAATTGCATTATCTCTTATAGTTTCCGAGATATGGACTATCGATAATTTACACCTTAGGCTCTGCTTCTAACTTGGGCCCAAATTGTAAAATGGTCTTATCTATTGGCGATTTCGTTCCAATTCACATTCCAAGTAATATTCGGCATGCTAATTACATTGCCGGTTGCCAAATTGCATTATCTCTTATAGTTTCCGAGATATGGACTATCGATAATTTACACCTTAGTCTCTGCTTCTAACTTGGGCCAAAATTGTAAAATGGTCTTATCTATTGGCGATTTCGTTCCAATTCACATTCCAAGTAATATTCGGCATGCTAATTACATTGCCGGTTGCCAAATTGCATTATCTCTTATAGTTTCCGAGATATGGACTATCGATAATTTACACCTTAGTCTCTGCTTCTAACTTGGGCCCAAATTGTAAAATGGTCTTATCTATTGGCAATTTCGTTCCAATTCACATTCCAAGTAATATTCGGCATGCTAATTACATTGCCGGTTGCCAAATTGCATTATTTCTTATAGTTTCCGAGATATGGACTATCGATAATTTACACCTTAGGCTCTGCTTAATTGTCGGTTGCCAAATTGCATTATCTCTTATAGTTTCCGAGATATGGACTATCGATAATTTACACCTTAGGCTCTGCTTCTAACTTGGGCCCAAATTGTAAAATGGTCTTATCTTTTGGCGATTTCGTCCCAATTCACATTCCAAGTGATATTCGGCATGCTAATTACATTGCCGGTTGCGAAATTGCATTATCTCTTATAGTTTCCGAGATATGGACTATCAATAATTTACACCTTAGGCTCTGCTTCTAACTTGGGCCCAAATTGTAAAATGGTCTTATCTATTGGCGATTTCGTTCCAATTCACATTCCAAGTAATATTCGGCATGCAAATTACATTGCCGGTTGCCAAATTGCATTATCTCTTATAGTTTCCGAGATATGGACTATCGATAATTTACACCTTAGGCTCTGCTTCTAACTTGGGCCCAAATTGTAAAATGGTCTTATCTATTGGCGATTTCGTTCCAATTCACATTCCAAGTAATATTGGGCATGCTAATTACATTGCCGGTTGCCAAATTGCATTATCTCTTATAGTTTCCGAGATATGGACTATCGATAATTTACACCTTAGGCTCTGCTTCTAACTTGCTCCCAAATTGTAAAATGGTCTTATCTATTGGCCATTTCGTTCCAATTCACATTCCAAGTAATATTCGGTATGCTAATTACATTGCCGGTTGCCAAATTGCATTATCTCTTATAGTTTCCGAGATATGGACTATCGATAATTTACACCTTAGGCTCTGCTTCTAACTTGGGCCCAAATTGTAAAATGGTCTTATCTATTGGCGATTTCGTCCCAATTCACATTCCAAGTGATATTCGGCATGCTAATTACATTGCCGGTTGCGAAATTGCATTATCCCTTATAGTTTCCGAGATATGGACTATCAATAATTTACACCTTAGGCTCTGCTTCTAACTTGGGTCCAAATTGTAAAATGGTCTTATCTATTGGCGATTTCGTTCCAATTCACATTCCAAGTAATATTCGGCATGCTAATTACATTGCCGGTTGCCAAATTGCATTATCTCTTATAGTTTCCGAGATATGGACTATCGATAATTTACACCTTAGGCTCTGCTTCTAACTTGGGCCCAAATTGTAAAATGGTCTTATCTATTGGCGATTTCGTTCCAATTCACATTCCAAGTAATATTCGGCATGCTAATTACATTGCCGGTTGCCAAATAGCATTATCTCTTATAGTTTCCGAGATATGGACTATCGATAATTTACACCTTAGGCTCTGCTTCTAACTTGGGCCCAAATTGTAAAATGGTCTTATCTATTGGCGATTTCGTCCCAATTCACATTCCAAGTGATATTCGGCATGCTAATTACATTGCCGGTTGCGAAATTGTATTATCTCTTATAGTTTCCGAGATATGGACTATCAATAATTTACACCTTAGGCTCTGCTTCTAACTTGGGTCCAAATTGTAAAATGGTCTTATCTATTGGCGATTTCGTTCCAATTCACATTTCAAGAAATATTCGGCATGCTAATTACATTGCCGGTTGCCAAATTGCATTATCTCTTATAGTTTCCGAGATATGGACTATCGATAATTTACACCTTAGGCTCTGCTCCGAACTTGGGCCCAAATTGTAAAATGGTCTTATCTATTGGCGATTTCGTTCCAATTCACATTCCAAGTAATATTCGGCATGCTAATTACATTGCCGGTTGCCAAATTGCATTATCTCTTATAGTTTCCGAGATATGGACTATCGATAATTTACACCTTAGGCTCTGCTTAATTGTCGGTTGCCAAATTGCATTATCTCTTATAGTTTCCGAGATATGGACTATCGATAATTTACACCTTAGGCTCTGCTTCTAACTTGGGCCCAAATTGTAAAATGGTCTTATCTTTTGGCGATTTCGTCCCAATTCACATTCCAAGTGATATTCGGCATGCTAATTACATTGCCGGTTGCGAAATTGCATTATCTCTTATAGTTTCCGAGATATGGACTATCAATAATTTACACCTTAGGCTCTGCTTCTAACTTGGGTCCAAATTGTAAAATGGTCTTATCTATTGGCGATTTCGTTCCAATTCACATTCCAAGTAATATTCGGCATGCTAATTACATTGCCGGTTGCCAAATTGCATTATCTCTTATAGTTTCCGAGATATGGACTATCGATAATTTACACCTTAGGCTCTGCTTCTCACTTGGGCCCAAATTGTAAAATGGTCTTATCTATTGGCGATTTCGTCCCAATTCACATTCCAAGTGATATTCGGCATGCTAATTACATTGCCGGTTGCGAAATTGCATTATCTCTTATAGTTTCCGAGATATGGACTATCAATAATTTACACCTTAGGCTCTGCTTCTAACTTGGGTCCAAATTGTAAAATGGTCTTATCTATTGGCGATTTCGTTCCAATTCACATTCCAAGAAATATTCGGCATGCTAATTACATTGCCGGTTGCCAAATTGCATTATCTCTTATAGTTTCCGAGATATGGACTATCGATAATTTACACCTTAGGCTCTGCTTCTAACTTGGGCCCAAATTGTAAAATGGTCTTATCTATTGGCGATTTCGTTCCAATTCACATTCCAAGTAATATTCGGCATGCTAATTACATTGCCGGTTGCCAAATTGCATTATCTCTTATAGTTTCCGAGATATGGACTATCGATAATTTACACCTTAGTCTCTGCTTCTAACTTGGGCCAAAATTGTAAAATGGTCTTATCTATTGGCGATTTCGTTCCAATTCACATTCCAAGTAATATTCGGCATGCTAATTACATTGCCGGTTGCCAAATTGCATTATCTCTTATAGTTTCCGAGATATGGACTATCGATAATTTACACCTTAGTCTCTGCTTCTAACTTGGGCCCAAATTGTAAAATGGTCTTATCTATTGGCAATTTCGTTCCAATTCACATTCCAAGTAATATTCGGCATGCTAATTACATTGCCGGTTGCCAAATTGCATTATTTCTTATAGTTTCCGAGATATGGACTATCGATAATTTACACCTTAGGCTCTGCTAAATTGTCGGTTGCCAAATTGCATTATCTCTTATAGTTTCCGAGATATGGACTATCGATAATTTACACCTTAGGCTCTGCTTCTAACTTGGGCCCAAATTGTAAAATGGTCTTATCTTTTGGCGATTTCGTCCCAATTCACATTCCAAGTGATATTCGGCATGCTAATTACATTGCCGGTTGCGAAATTGCATTATCTCTTATAGTTTCCGAGATATGGACTATCAATAATTTACACCTTAGGCTCTGCTTCTAACTTGGGCCCAAATTGTAAAATGGTCTTATCTATTGGCGATTTCGTTCCAATTCACATTCCAAGTAATATTCGGCATGCAAATTACATTGCCGGTTGCCAAATTGCATTATCTCTTATAGTTTCCGAGATATGGACTATCGATAATTTACACCTTAGGCTCTGCTTCTAACTTGGGCCCAAATTGTAAAATGGTCTTATCTATTGGCGATTTCGTTCCAATTCACATTCCAAGTAATATTGGGCATGCTAATTACATTGCCGGTTGCCAAATTGCATTATCTCTTATAGTTTCCGAGATATGGACTATCGATAATTTACACCTTAGGCTCTGCTTCTAACTTGCTCCCAAATTGTAAAATGGTCTTATCTATTGGCCATTTCGTTCCAATTCACATTCCAAGTAATATTCGGTATGCTAATTACATTGCCGGTTGCCAAATTGTATTATCTCTTATAGTTTCCGAGATATGGACTATCGATAATTTACACCTTAGGCTCTGCTTCTAACTTGGGCCCAAATTGTAAAATGGTCTTATCTATTGGCGATTTCGTCCCAATTCACATTCCAAGTGATATTCGGCATGCTAATTACATTGCCGGTTGCGAAATTGCATTATCTCTTATAGTTTCCGAGATATGGACTATCAATAATTTACACCTTAGGCTCTGCTTCTAACTTGGGTCCAAATTGTAAAATGGTCTTATCTATTGGCGATTTCGTTCCAATTCACATTCCAAGTAATATTCGGCATGCTAATTACATTGCCATTTGCCAAATTGCATTATCTCTTATAGTTTCCGAGATATGGACTATCGAAAATTTACACCTTATGCTCTGCTTCTCACTTGGGCCCAAATTGTAAAATGGTCTTATCTATTGGCGATTTCGTCCCAATTCACATTCCAAGTGATATTCGGCATGCTAATTACATTGCCGGTTGCGAAATTGCATTATCTCTTATAGTTTCCGAGATATGGACTATCAATAATTTACACCTTAGGCTCTGCTTCTAACTTGGGTCCAAATTGTAAAATGGTCTTATCTATTGGCGATTTCGTTCCAATTCACATTCCAAGAAATATTCGGCATGCTAATTACATTGCCGGTTGCCAAATTGCATTATCTCTTATAGTTTCCGAGATATGGACTATCGATAATTTACACCTTAGGCTCTGCTTCTAACTTGGGCCCAAATTGTAAAATGGTCTTATCTATTGGCGATTTCGTTCCAATTCACATTCCAAGTAATATTCGGCATGCTAATTACATTGCCGGTTGCCAAATTGCATTATCTCTTATAGTTTCCGAGATATGGACTATCGATAATTTACACCTTAGTCTCTGCTTCTAACTTGGGCCCAAATTGTAAAATGGTCTTATCTATTGGCGATTTCGTTCCAATTCACATTCCAAGTAATATTCGGCATGCTAATTACATTGCCGGTTGCCAAATTGCATTATCTCTTATAGTTTCCGAGATATGGACTATCGATAATTTACACCTTAGTCTCTGCTTCTAACTTGGGCCCAAATTGTAAAATGGTCTTATCTATTGGCGATTTCGTTCCAATTCACTATTCCAAGTAATATTCGGCATGCTAATTACATTGCCGGTTGCCAAATTGCATTATCTCTTATAGTTTCCGAGATATGGACTATCGATAATTTACACCTTAGGCTCTGCTTAATCGTCCATCGATCGATGGACGAACCTGCCAAATTGCATTATCTCTTATAGTTTCCGAGATATGGACTATCGATAATTTACACCTTAGGCTCTGCTTCTAACTTGGGCCCAAATTGTAAAATGGTCTTATCTTTTGGCGATTTCGTCCCAATTCACATTCCAAGTGATATTCGGCATGCTAATTACATTGCCGGTTGCAAAATTGCATTATCTCTTATAGTTTCCGAGATATGGACTATCAATAATTTACACCTTAGGCTCTGCTTCTAACTTGGGTCCAAATTGTAAAATGGTCTTATCTATTGGCGATTTCGTTCCAATTCACATTCCAAGTAATATTCGGCATGCTAATTACATTGCCGGTTGCCAAATTGCATTATCTCTTATAGTTTCCGAGATATGGACTATCGATAATTTACACCTTAGGCTCTGCTTCTCAGTTGGGCCCAAATTGTAAAATGGTCTTATCTATTGGCGATTTCGTCCCAATTCACATTCCAAGTGATATTCGGCATGCTAATTACATTGCCGGTTGCGAAATTGCATTATCTCTTATAGTTTCCGAGATATGGACTATCAATAATTTACACCTTAGGCTCTGCTTCTAACTTGGGTCCAAATTGTAAAATGGTCTTATCTATTGGCGATTTCGTTCCAATTCACATTCCAAGAAATATTCGGCATGCTAATTACATTGCCGGTTGCCAAATTGCATTATCTCTTATAGTTTCCGAGATATGGACTATCGATAATTTACACCTTAGGCTCTGCTAAATTGTCGGTTGCCAAATTGCATTATCTCTTATAGTTTCCGAGATATGGACTATCGATAATTTACACCTTAGGCTCTGCTTCTAACTTGGGCCCAAATTGTAAAATGGTCTTATCTTTTGGCGATTTCGTCCCAATTCACATTCCAAGTGATATTCGGCATGCTAATTACATTGCCGGTTGCGAAATTGCATTATCTCTTATAGTTTCCGAGATATGGACTATCAATAATTTACACCTTAGTCTCTGCTTCTAACTTGGGCCCAAATTGTAAAATGGTCTTATCTATTGGCGATTTCGTTCCAATTCACATTCCAAGTAATATTCGGCATGCTAATTACATTGCCGGTTGCCAAATTGCATTATCTCTTATAGTTTCCGAGATATGGACTATCGATAATTTACACCATAGGCTCTGCTTCTAACTTGGGCCCAAATTGTAAAATGGTCTTATCTATTGGCGATTTCGTTCCAATTCACATTCCAAGTAATATTCGGCATGCTAATTACATTGCCGGTTGCCAAATTGCATTATCTCTTATAGTTTCCGAGATATGGACTATCGATAATTTACACCTTAGGCTCTGCTTCTAACTTGCTCCCAAATTGTAAAATGGTCTTATCTATTGGCCATTTCGTTCCAATTCACATTCCAAGTAATATTCGGCATGCTAATTACATTGCCGGTTGCCAAATTGTATTATCTCTTATAGTTTCCGAGATATGGACTATCGATAATTTACACCTTAGGCTCTGCTTCTAACTTGGGCCCAAATTGTAAAATGATCTTACCTATTGGCGATTTCGTTCCAATTCACATTCCAAGTAATATTCGGCATGCTAATTACATTGCCGGTTGCCAAATTGCATTATCTCTTATAGTTTCCGAGATATGGACTATCGATAATTTACACCTTAGGCTCTGCTTCTAACTTGGGCCCAAATTGTAAAATGGTCTTATCTATTGGCGATTTCGTTCCAATTCACATTCCAAGTAATATTCGGCATGCTAATTACATTGCCGGTTGCCAAATTGCATTATCTCTTATAGTTTCCGAGATATGGACTATCGATAATTTACACCTTAGGCTCTGCTTCTCACTTGGGCCCAAATTGTAAAATGGTCTTATCTATTGGCGATTTCGTCCCAATTCTCATTCCAAGTGATATTCGGCATGCTAATTACATTGCCGGTTGCGAAATTGCATTATCTCTTATAGTTTCCGAGATATGGACTATCAATAATTTACACCTTAGGCTCTGCTTCTAACTTGGGTCCAAATTGTAAAATGGTCTTATCTATTGGCGATTTCGTTCCAATTCACATTCCAAGAAATATTCGGCATGCTAATTACATTGCCGGTTGCCAAATTGCATTATCTCTTATAGTTTCCGAGATATGGACTATCGATAATTTACACCTTAGGCTCTGCTTCTAACTTGGGCCCAAATTGTAAAATGGTCTTATCTATTGGCGATTTCGTTCCAATTCACATTCCAAGTAATATTCGGCATGCTAATTACATTGCCGGTTGCCAAATTGCATTATCTCTTATAGTTTCCGAGATATGGACTATCGATAATTTACACCTTAGTCTCTGCTTCTAACTTGGGCCCAAATTGTAAAATGGTCTTATCTATTGGCGATTTCGTTCCAATTCACATTCCAAGTAATATTCGGCATGCTAATTACATTGCCGGTTGCCAAATTGCATTATCTCTTATAGTTTCCGAGATATGGACTATCGATAATTTACACCTTAGGCTCTGCTTAATTGTCGGTTGCCAAATTGCATTATCTCTTATAGTTTCCGAGATATGGACTATCGATAATTTACACCTTAGGCTCTGCTTCTAACTTGGGCCCAAATTGTAAAATGGTCTTATCTTTTGGCGATTTCGTCCCAATTCACATTCCAAGTGATATTCGGCATGCTAATTACATTGCCGGTTGCGAAATTGCATTATCTCTTATAGTTTCCGAGATATTTACTATCAATAATTTACACCTTAGTCTCTGCTTCTAACTTGGGACCAAATTGTAAAATGGTCTTATCTATTGGCGATATCGTTCCAATTCACATTCCAAGTAATATTCGGCATGCTAATTACATTGCCGGTTGCCAAATTGCATTATCTCTTATAGTTTCCGAGATATGGACTATCGATAATTTACACCATAGGCTCTGCTTCTAACTTGGGCCCAAATTGTAAAATGGTCTTATCTATTGGCGATTTCGTTCCAATTCACATTCCAAGTAATATTCGGCATGCTAATTACATTGCCGGTTGCCAAATTGCATTATCTCTAATAGTTTCCGAGATATGGACTATCGATAATTTACACCTTAGGCTCTGCTTCTAACTTGCTCCCAAATTGTAAAATGGTCTTATCTATTGGCCATTTCGTTCCAATTCACATTCCAAGTAATATTCGGCATGCTAATTACATTGCCGGTTGCCAAATTGTATTATCTCTTATAGTTTCCGAGATATGGACTATCGATAATTTACACCTTAGGCTCTGCTTCTAACTTGGGCCCAAATTGTAAAATGGTCTTACCTATTGGCGATTTCGTTCCAATTCACATTCCAAGTAATATTCGGCATGCTAATTACATTGCCGGTTGCCAAATTGCATTATCTCTTATAGTTTCCGAGATATGGACTATCGATAATTTACACCTTAGGCTCTGCTTCTAACTTGGGCCCAAATTGTAAAATGGTCTTATCTATTGGCGATTTCGTCCCAATTCACATTCCAAGTGATATTCGGCATGCTAATTACATTGCCGGTTGCGAAATTGCATTATCCCTTATAGTTTCCGAGATATGGACTATCAATAATTTACACCTTAGGCTCTGCTTCTAACTTGGGTCCAAATTGTAAAATGGTCTTATCTATTGGCGATTTCGTTCCAATTCACATTCCAAGTAATATTCGGCATGCTAATTACATTGCCGGTTGCCAAATTGCATTATCTCTTATAGTTTCCGAGATATGGACTATCGATAATTTACACCTTTGGCTCTGCTTCTAACTTGGGCCCAAATTGTAAAATGGTCTTATCTATTGGCGATTTCGTTCCAATTCACATTCCAAGTAATATTCGGCATGCTAATTACATTGCCGGTTGCCAAATAGCATTATCTCTTATAGTTTCCGAGATATGGACTATCGATAATTTACACCTTAGGCTCTGCTTCTAACTTGGGCCCAAATTGTAAAATGGTCTTATCTATTGGCGATTTCGTTCCAATTCACATTCCAAGTAATATTCGGCATGCTAATTACATTGCCGGTTGCCAAATTGCATTATCTCTTATAGTTTCCGAGATATGGACTATCGATAATTTACACCTTAGGCTCTGCTTCTAACTTGGGCCCAAATTGTAAAATGGTCTTATCTATTGGCGATTTCGTCCCAATTCACATTCCAAGTGATATTCGGCATGCTAATTACATTGCCGGTTGCGAAATTGTATTATCTCTTATAGTTTCCGAGATATGGACTATCAATAATTTACACCTTAGGCTCTGCTTCTAACTTGGGTCCAAATTGTAAAATGGTCTTATCTATTGGCGATTTCGTTCCAATTCACATTTCAAGAAATATTCGGCATGCTAATTACATTGCCGGTTGCCAAATTGCATTATCTCTTATAGTTTCCGAGATATGGACTATCGATAATTTACACCTTAGGCTCTGCTTCGAACTTGGGCCCAAATTGTAAAATGGTCTTATCTATTGGCGATTTCGTTCCAATTCACATTCCAAGTAATATTCGGCATGCTAATTACATTGCCGGTTGCCAAATTGCATTATCTCTTATAGTTTCCGAGATATGGACTATCGATAATTTACACCTTATTCTCTGCTTCTAACTTGGGCCCAAATTGTAAAATGGTCTTATCTATTGGCGATTTCGTTCCAATTCACATTCCAAGTAATATTCGGCATGCTAATTACATTGCCGGTTGCCAAATTGCATTATCTCTTATAGTTTCCGAGATATGGACAATCGATAATTTACACCTTAGGCTCTGCTTCTAACTTGGGCCCAAATTGTAAAATGGTCTTATCTATTGGTGATTTCGTTCCAATTCACATTCCAAGTAATATTCGGCATGCTAATTACATTGCCGGTTGCCAAATTGCATTATCTCTTATAGTTTCCGAGATATGGACTATCGATAATTTACACCTTAGGCTCTGCTTCTAACTTGGGAACAAATTGTAAAATGGTCTTATCTATTGGCGATTTCGTTCCAATTCACATTCCAAGTAATATTCGGCATGCTAATTACATTGCCGGTTGCCAAATTGCATTATCTCTTATAGTTTCAGAGATATGGACTATCGATAATTTACACCTTAGGCTCTGCTTCTAACTTGGGCCCAAATTATAAAATGGTCTTATCTTTTGGCGATTTCGTCCCAATTCACATTCCAAGTGATATTCGGCATGCTAATTACATTGCCGGTTGCGAAATTGCATTATCTCTTATAGTTTCCGAGATATGGACTATCAATAATTTACACCTTAGGCTCTGCTTCTAACTTGGGCCCAAATTGTAAAATGGTCTTATCTTTTGGCGATTTCGTCCCAATTCACATTCCAAGTGATATTCGGCATGCTAATTACATTGCCGGTTGCGAAATTGCATTATCTCTTATAGTTTCCGAGATATGGACTATCAATAATTTACACCTTAGGCTCTGCTTCTAACTTGGGCCCAAATTGTAAAATGGTCTTATCTTTTGGCGATTTCGTCCCAATTCACATTCCAAGTAATATTCGGCATGCAAATTACATTGCCGGTTGCCAAATTGCATTATCTCTTATAGTTTTCGAGATATGGACTATCGATAATTTACACCTTAGGCTCTGCTTCTAACTTGGGCTCAAATTGTAAAATGGTCTTATCTATTGGCGATTTCGTTCCAATTCACATTCCAAGTAATATTCGGCATGCTAATTACATTGCCGGTTGCCAAATTGCATTATCTCTTATAGTTTCCGAGATATGGACTATCGATAAGTTACACCTTAGGCTCTGCTTCTAACTTGGGTCCAAATTGTAAAATGGTCTTATCTATTGGCGATTTCGTTCCAATTCACATTCCAAGTAATATTCGGCATGCTAATTACATTGCCGGTTGCCAAATTGCATTATCTCTTATAGTTTCCGAGATATGGACTATCGATAATTTACACCTTAGGCTCTGCTTCTAACTTGGGCCCAAATTGTAAAATGGTCTTATCTATTGGCGATTTAGTTGCAATTCACATTCCAAGTAATATTCGGCATGCTAATTACATTGCCGGTTGCCAAATTGCATTATCTCTTATAGTTTCCGAGATATTAACTATCGTTAATTTACACCTTAGGCTCTGCTTCTAACTTGGGCCCAAATTGTAAAATGGCCTTATCTATTGGCGATTTCGTTCCAATTCACATTCCAAGTAATATTCGGCATGCTAATTACATTGCCGGTTGCCAAATTGCATTATCTCTTATAGTTTCCGAGATATGGACTATCGATAATTTACACCTTAGGCTCTGCTTCTAACTTGGGCCCAAATTGTAAAATGGTCTTATCTATTGGCGATTTCGTTCCAATTCACATTCCAAGTAATATTCGGCATGCTAATTACATTGCCGGTTGCCAAATTGCATTATCTCTTATAGTTTGCGAGATATGGACTATCGATAATTTACACCTTAGGCTCTGCTTCTAACTTGGGCCCAAATTGTAAAATGGTCTTATCTATTGGCGATTTCGTTCCAATTCACATTCGAAGTAATATTCGGCATGCTAATTACATTGCCGGTTGCAAAATTGAATTATCTCTTATAGTTTCCGAGATATGGACTATCGATAATTTACACCTTAGGCTCTGCTTCTAACTTGGGCCCAAATAGTAAAATGGTCTTACCTATTGGCGATTTCGTTCCAATTCACATTCCAAGTAATATTCGGCATGCTAATTACATTGCCGATTGCCAAATTGCATTATCTCTTATATTTTCCGAGATATGGACTATCGATAATTTACACCTTAGGCTCTGCTTCTAACTTGGGCCCAAATTGTAAAATGGTCTTATCTATTGGCGATTTCGTTCCAATTCACATTCCAAGTAATATTCGGCATGCTAATTACATTGCCGGTTGCCAAATAGCATTATCTCTTATAGTTTCCGAGATATGGACTATCGATAATTTACACCTTAGGCTCTGCTTCTAACTTGGGCCCAAATTGTAAAATGGTCTTATCTATTGGCGATTTCGTTCCAATTCACATTCCAAGTAATATTCGGCATGCTAATTACATTGCCGGTTGCCAAATTGCATTATCTCTTATAGTTTCCGAGATATGGACTATCGATAATTTACACCTTAGGCTCTGCTTCTAACTTGGGCCCAAATTGTAAAATGGTCTTATCTATTGGCGATTTCGTTCCAATTCACATTCCAAGTAATATTCGGCATGCTAATTACATTGCCGGTTGCGAAATTGTATTATCTCTTATAGTTTCCGAGATATGGACTATCAATAATTTACACCTTAGGCTCTGCTTCTAACTTGGGTCCAAATTGTAAAATGGTCTTATCTATTGGCGATTTCGTTCCAATTCACATTTCAAGAAATATTCGGCATGCTAATTACATTGCCGGTTGCCAAATTGCATTATCTCTTATAGTTTCCGAGATATGGACTATCGATAATTTACACCTTAGGCTCTGCTTCGAACTTGGGCCCAAATTGTAAAATGGTCTTATCTATTGGCGATTTCGTTCCAATTCACATTCCAAGTAATATTCGGCATGCTAATTACATTGCCGGTTGCCAAATTGCATTATCTCTTATAGTTTCCGAGATATGGACTATCGATAATTTACACCTTATTCTCTGCTTCTAACTTGGGCCCAAATTGTAAAATGGTCTTATCTATTGGCGATTTCGTTCCAATTCACATTCCAAGTAATATTCGGCATGCTAATTACATTGCCGGTTGCCAAATTGCATTATCTCTTATAGTTTCCGAGATATGGACAATCGATAATTTACACCTTAGGCTCTGCTTCTAACTTGGGCCCAAATTGTAAAATGGTCTTATCTATTGGTGATTTCGTTCCAATTCACATTCCAAGTAATATTCGGCATGCTAATTACATTGCCGGTTGCCAAATTGCATTATCTCTTATAGTTTCCGAGATATGGACTATCGATAATTTACACCTTAGGCTCTGCTTCTAACTTGGGAACAAATTGTAAAATGGTCTTATCTATTGGCGATTTCGTTCCAATTCACATTCCAAGTAATATTCGGCATGCTAATTACATTGCCGGTTGCCAAATTGCATTATCTCTTATAGTTTCAGAGATATGGACTATCGATAATTTACACCTTAGGCTCTGCTTCTAACTTGGGCCCAAATTATAAAATGGTCTTATCTTTTGGCGATTTCGTCCCAATTCACATTCCAAGTGATATTCGGCATGCTAATTACATTGCCGGTTGCGAAATTGCATTATCTCTTATAGTTTCCGAGATATGGACTATCAATAATTTACACCTTAGGCTCTGCTTCTAACTTGGGCCCAAATTGTAAAATGGTCTTATCTTTTGGCGATTTCGTCCCAATTCACATTCCAAGTGATATTCGGCATGCTAATTACATTGCCGGTTGCGAAATTGCATTATCTCTTATAGTTTCCGAGATATGGACTATCAATAATTTACACCTTAGGCTCTGCTTCTAACTTGGGCCCAAATTGTAAAATGGTCTTATCTTTTGGCGATTTCGTCCCAATTCACATTCCAAGTAATATTCGGCATGCAAATTACATTGCCGGTTGCCAAATTGCATTATCTCTTATAGTTTTCGAGATATGGACTATCGATAATTTACACCTTAGGCTCTGCTTCTAACTTGGGCTCAAATTGTAAAATGGTCTTATCTATTGGCGATTTCGTTCCAATTCACATTCCAAGTAATATTCGGCATGCTAATTACATTGCCGGTTGCCAAATTGCATTATCTCTTATAGTTTCCGAGATATGGACTATCGATAATTTACACCTTAGGCTCTGCTTCTAACTTGGGTCCAAATTGTAAAATGGTCTTATCTATTGGCGATTTCGTTCCAATTCACATTCCAAGTAATATTCGGCATGCTAATTACATTGCCGGTTGCCAAATTGCATTATCTCTTATAGTTTCCGAGATATGGACTATCGATAATTTACACCTTAGGCTCTGCTTCTAACTTGGGCCCAAATTGTAAAATGGTCTTATCTATTGGCGATTTAGTTGCAATTCACATTCCAAGTAATATTCGGCATGCTAATTACATTGCCGGTTGCCAAATTGCATTATCTCTTATAGTTTCCGAGATATTAACTATCGTTAATTTACACCTTAGGCTCTGCTTCTAACTTGGGCCCAAATTGTAAAATGGCCTTATCTATTGGCGATTTCGTTCCAATTCACATTCCAAGTAATATTCGGCATGCTAATTACATTGCCGGTTGCCAAATTGCATTATCTCTTATAGTTTCCGAGATATGGACTATCGATAATTTACACCTTAGGCTCTGCTTCTAACTTGGGCCCAAATTGTAAAATGGTCTTATCTATTGGCGATTTCGTTCCAATTCACATTCCAAGTAATATTCGGCATGCTAATTACATTGCCGGTTGCCAAATTGCATTATCTCTTATAGTTTGCGAGATATGGACTATCGATAATTTACACCTTAGGCTCTGCTTCTAACTTGGGCCCAAATTGTAAAATGGTCTTATCTATTGGCGATTTCGTTCCAATTCACATTCGAAGTAATATTCGGCATGCTAATTACATTGCCGGTTGCAAAATTGAATTATCTCTTATAGTTTCCGAGATATGGACTATCGATAATTTACACCTTAGGCTCTGCTTCTAACTTGGGCCCAAATAGTAAAATGGTCTTACCTATTGGCGATTTCGTTCCAATTCACATTCCAAGTAATATTCGGCATGCTAATTACATTGCCGATTGCCAAATTGCATTATCTCTTATATTTTCCGAGATATGGACTATCGATAATTTACACCTTAGGCTCTGCTTCTAACTTGGGCCCAAATTGTAAAATGGTCTTATCTATTGGCGATTTCGTTCCAATTCACATTCCAAGTAATATTCGGCATGCTAATTACATTGCCGGTTGCCAAATTGCATTATCTCTTATAGTTTCCGAGATATGGACTATCGATAATTTACACCTTAGGCTCTGCTTCTAACTTGGGCCCAAATTGTAAAATGGTCTTATCTATTGGCGATTTCGTTCCAATTCACATTCCAAGTAATATTCGGCATGCTAATTACATTGCCGGTTGCCAAATTGCATTATCTCTTATAGTTTCCGAGATATGGACTATCGATAATTTACACCTTAGGCTCTGCTTCTAACTTGGGAACAAATTGTAAAATGGTCTTATCTATTGGCGATTTCGTTCCAATTCTCACTCCAAGTAATATTCGGCATGCTAATTACATTGCCTGTTGCCAAATTGCATTATCTCTTATAGTTTCCGAGATATGGACTATCGATAATTTACACCTTAGGCTCTGCTTAATTGCCGGTTGCCAAATTGCATTATCTCTTATAGTTTCCGAGATATGGACTATCGATAATTTACACCTTAGGCTCTGCTTCTAACTTGGGCCCATATTGTAAAATGGTCTTATCTTTTGGCGATTTCGTCCCAATTCACATTCCAAGTGATATTCGGCATGCTAATTACATTGCCGGTTGCGAAATTGCATTATCTCTTATAGTTTCCGAGATATGGACTATCAATAATTTACACCTTAGGCTCTGCTTCTAACTTGGGTCCAAATTGTAAAATGGTCTTATCTATTGGCGATTTCGTTCCAATTCACATTCCAAGTAATATTCGGCATGCTAATTACATTGCCGGTTGCCAAATTGCATTATCTCTTATAGTTTCCGAGATATGGACTATCGATAATTTACACCTTAGGCTCTGCTTCTAACTTGGGCCCAAATTGTAAAATGGTCTTATCTATTGGCGATTTCGTTCCAATTCACATTCCAAGTAATATTCGGCATGCTAATTACATTGCCGGTTGCCAAATTGCATTATCTCTTATAGTTTCCGAGATATGGACTATCGATAATTTACACCGTAGGCTCTGCTTCTAACTTGGGCCCAAATTGTAAAATGGTCTTATCTATTGGCGATTTCGTTCCAATTCACATTCCAAGTAATATTCGGCACGCTAATTACATTGCCGGTTGCCAAATTGCATTGTCTCTAATAGTTTCCGAGATATGGACTATCGATAATTTACACCTTAGGCTCTGCTTCTAACTTAGGCCCAAATTGTAAAATGGTCTTATCTATTGGCGATTTTGTCCCAATTCACATTCCAAGTGATATTCGGCATGCTAATTACATTGCCGGTTGCGAAATTGCATTATCTCTTATAGTTTCCGAGATATGGACTATCAATAATTTACACCTTAGGCTCTGCTTCTAACTTGGGCCCAAATTGTAAAATGGTCTTATCTATTGGCGATTTCGTTCCAATTCACATTCCAAGAAATATTCGGCATGCTAATTACATTGCCGGTTGCCAAATTGCATTATCTCTTATAGTTTCCGAGATATGGACTATCGATAATTTACACCTTAGGCTCTGCTTCTAACTTGGGCCCAAATTGTAAAATGGTCTTATCTATTGGCGATTTCGTTCCAATTCACATTCCAAGTAATATTCGGCATGCTAATTACATTGCCGGTTGCCAAATTGCATTATCTCTTATAGTTTCCGAGATATGGACTATCGACAATTTACACCTTAGGCTCTGCTTCTAACTTGGGCCCAAATTGTAAAATGGTCTTATCTATTGGCGATTTCGTTCCAATTCACATTCCAAGTAATATTCGGCATGCTGATTACATTGCCGGTTGCCAAATTGCATTATCTCTTATAGTTTCCGAGATATGGACTATCGATAATTTACACCTTAGGCTCTGCTTCTAACTTGGGAACAAATTGTAAAATGGTCTTATCTATTGGCGATTTCGTTCCAATTCACATTCCAAGTAATATTCGGCATGCTAATTACATTGCCGGTTGCCAAATTGCATTATCTCTTATAGTTTCCGAGATATGGACTATCGATAATTTACACCTTAGGCTCTGCTTAATTGCCGGTTGCCAAATTGCATTATCTCTTATAGTTTCCGAGATATGGACTATCGATAATTTACACCTTAGGCTCTGCTTCTAACTTGGGCCCAAATTGTAAAATGGTCTTATCTTTTGGCGATTTCGTCCCAATTCACATTCCAAGTGATATTCGGCATGCTAATTACATTGCCGGTTGCGAAATTGCATTATCTCTTATTGTTTCCGAGATATGGACTATCAATAATTTACACCTTAGGCTCTGCTTCTAACTTGGGCCCAAATTGTAAAATGGTCTTATCTATTGGCGATTTCGTTCCAATTCACATTCCAAGTAATATTCGGCATGCAAATTACATTGCCGGTTGCCAAATTGCATTATCTCTTATAGTTTCCGAGATATGGACTATCGATAATTTACACCTTAGGCTCTGCTTCTAACTTGGGCCCAAATTGTAAAATGGTCTTATCTATTGGCGATTTCGTTCCAATTCACATTCCAAGTAATATTCGGCATGCTAATTACATTGCCGTTTGCCAAATTGCATTATCTCTTATAGTTTCCGAGATATGGACTATCGATAATTTACACCTTAGGCTCTGCTTCTAACTTGGGCCCAAATTGTAAAAGGGTCTTATCTATTGGCGATTTCGTCCCAATTCACATTCCAAGTGATATTCGGCATGCTAATTACATTGCCGGTTGCGAAATTGCATTATCTCTTATAGTTTCCGAGATATGGACTATCAATAATTTACACCTTAGGCTCTGCTTCTAACTTGGGTCCAAATTGTAAAATGGTCTTGTCTATTGGCGATTTCGTTCCAATTCACATTCCAAGTAATATTCAGCATGCTAATTACATTGCCGGTTGCCAAATTGCATTATCTCTTATAGTTTCCGAGATATGGACTATCGATAATTTACACCTTAGGCTCTGCTTCTAACTTGGGCCCAAATTGTAAAATGGTCTTATCTATTGGCGATTTCGTTCCAATTCACATTCCAAGTAATATTCGGCATGCTAATTACATTGCCGGTTGCCAAATTGCATTATCTCTTATAGTTTCCGAGATATGGACTATCGATAATTTACACCTTAGGCTCTGCTTCTAACTTGGGCCCAAATTGTAAAATGGTCTTATCTATTGGCGATTTCGTTCCAATTCACATTCCAAGTGATATTCGGCATGCTAATTACATTGCCGGTTGCGAAATTGCATTATCTCTTATAGTTTCCGAGATATGGACTATCAATAATTTACACCTTAGGCTCTGCTTCTAACTTGGGACCAAATTGTAAAATGGTCTTATCTATTGGCGATTTCGTTCCAATTCACATTCCAAGTGATATTCGGCATGCTAATTACATTGCCGGTTGCGAAATTGCATTATCTCTTATAGTTTCCGAGATATGGACTATCAATAATTTACACCTTAGGCTCTGCTTCTAACTTGGGCCCAAATTGTAAAATGGTCTTATCTATTGGCGATTTCGTTCTAATTCACATTCCAAGTAATATTCGGCATGCTAATTACATTGCCGGTTGCCAAATTGCATTATCTCTTATAGTTTCCGAGATATGGACTATCGATAATTTACACCTTAGTCTCTGCTTCTAACTTGGGCCCAAATTGTAAAATGGTCTTATCTATTGGCGATTTCGTTCCAATTCACATTCCAAGTAATATTCGGCATGCTAATTACATTGCCGGTTGCCAAATTGCATTATCTCTTATAGTTTCCGAGATATGGACTATCGATAATTTACACCTTAGGCTCTGCTTCTAACTTGGGTCCAAATTGTAAAATGGTCTTATCTATTGGCGATTTCGTTCCAATTCACATTCCAAGAAATATTCGGCATGCTAATTACATTGCCGGTTGCCAAATTGCATTATCTCTTATAGTTTCCGAGATATGGACTATCGATAATTTACACCTTAGGCTCTGCTTCTAACTTGGGCCCAAATTGTAAAATGGTCTTATCTATTGGCGATTTCGTTCCAATTCACATTCCAAGTAATATTCGGCATGCTAATTACATTGCCGGTTGCCAAATTGCATTATCTCTTATAGTTTCCGAGATATGGACTATCGATAATTTACACCTTAGTCTCTGCTTCTAACTTGGGCCCAAATTGTAAAATGGTCTTATCTATTGGCGATTTCGTTCCAATTCACATTCCAAGTAATATTCGGCATGCTAATTACATTGCCGGTTGCCAAATTGCATTATCTCTTATAGTTTCCGAGATATGGACTATCGATAATTTACACCTTAGTCTCTGCTTCTAACTTGGGCCCAAATTGTAAAATGGTCTTATCTATTGGCGATTTCGTTCCAATTCACATTCCAAGTAATATTCGGCATGCTAATTACATTGCCGGTTGCCAAATTGCATTATCTCTTATAGTTTCCGAGATATGGACTATCGATAATTTACACCTTAGGCTCTGCTTAATTGTCGGTTGCCAAATTGCATTATCTCTTATAGTTTCCGAGATATGGACTATCGATAATTTACACCTTAGGCTCTGCTTCTAACTTGGGCCCAAATTGTAAAATGGTCTTATCTTTTGGCGATTTCGTCCCAATTCACATTCCAAGTGATATTCGGCATGCTAATTACATTGCCGGTTGCGAAATTGCATTATCTCTTATAGTTTCCGAGATATGGACTATCAATAATTTACACCTTAGGCTCTGCTTCTAACTTGGGTCCAAATTGTAAAATGGTCTTATCTATTGGCGATTTCGTTCCAATTCACATTCCAAGTAATATTCGGCATGCTAATTACATTGCCGGTTGCCAAATTGCTTTATCTCTTATAGTTTCCGAGATATGGACTATCGATAATTTACACCTTAGGCTCTGCTTCTCACTTGGGCCCAAATTGTAAAATGGTCTTATCTATTGGCGATTTCGTCCCAATTCACATTCCAAGTGATATTCGGCATGCTAATTACATTGCCGGTTGCGAAATTGCATTATCTCTTATAGTTTCCGAGATATGGACTATCAATAATTTACACCTTAGGCTCTGCTTCTAACTTGGGTCCAAATTGTAAAATGGTCTTATCTATTGGCGATTTCGTTCCAATTCACATTCCAAGAAATATTCGGCATGCTAATTACATTGCCGGTTGCCAAATTGCATTATCTCTTATAGTTTCCGAGATATGGACTATCGATAATTTACACCTTAGGCTCTGCTTCTAACTTGGGCCCAAATTGTAAAATGGTCTTATCTATTGGCGATTTCGTTCCAATTCACATTCCAAGTAATATTCGGCATGCTAATTACATTGCCGGTTGCCAAATTGCATTATCTCTTATAGTTTCCGAGATATGGACTATCGATAATTTACACCTTAGTCTCTGCTTCTAACTTGGGCCAAAATTGTAAAATGGTCTTATCTATTGGCGATTTCGTTCCAATTCACATTCCAAGTAATATTCGGCATGCTAATTACATTGCCGGTTGCCAAATTGCATTATCTCTTATAGTTTCCGAGATATGGACTATCGATAATTTACACCTTAGTCTCTGCTTCTAACTTGGGCCCAAATTGTAAAATGGTCTTATCTATTGGCGATTTCGTTCCAATTCACATTCCAAGTAATATTCGGCATGCTAATTACATTGCCGGTTGC
Organism: Rhynchophorus ferrugineus; assembly: GCF_030347505.1. Classification (NCBI taxonomy): domain Eukaryota; kingdom Metazoa; phylum Arthropoda; class Insecta; order Coleoptera; family Curculionidae; genus Rhynchophorus; species Rhynchophorus ferrugineus. The sequence goes on along the minus strand of NW_027472805.1, from coordinate 198,218 downwards.
CAAATTGCATTATTTCTTATAGTTTCCGAGATATGGACTATCGATAATTTACACCTTAGGCTCTGCTTAATTGCCGGTTGCCAAATTGCATTATCTCTTATAGTTTCCGAGATATGGACTATCGATAATTTACACCTTAGGCTCTGCTTCTAACTTGGGCCCAAATTGTAAAATGGTCTTATCTTTTGGCGATTTCGTCCCAATTCACATTCCAAGTGATATTCGGCATGCTAATTACATTGCCGGTTGCGAAATTGCATTATCTCTTATAGTTTCCGAGATATGGACTATCAATAATTTACACCTTAGGCTCTGCTTCTAACTTGGGCCCAAATTGTAAAATGGTCTTATCTATTGGCGATTTCGTTCCAATTCACATTCCAAGTAATATTCGGCATGCAAATTACATTGCCGGTTGCCAAATTGCATTATCTCTTATAGTTTCCGAGATATGGACTATCGATAATTTACACCTTAGGCTCTGCTTCTAACTTGGGCCCAAATTGTAAAATGGTCTTATCTATTGGCGATTTCGTTCCAATTCACATTCCAAGTAATATTGGGCATGCTAATTACATTGCCGGTTGCCAAATTGCATTATCTCTTATAGTTTCCGAGATATGGACTATCGATAATTTACACCTTAGGCTCTGCTTCTAACTTGGGCCCAAATTGTAAAATGGTCTTATCTATTGGCGATTTCGTTCCAATTCACATTCCAAGTAATATTCGGCATGCTAATTACATTGCCGGTTGCCAAATTGCATTATCTCTTATAGTTTCCGAGATATGGACTATCGATAATTTACACCTTAGGCTCTGCTTCTAACTTGCTCCCAAATTGTAAAATGGTCTTATCTATTGGCCATTTCGTTCCAATTCACATTCCAAGTAATATTCGGTATGCTAATTACATTGCCGGTTGCCAAATTGTATTATCTCTTATAGTTTCCGAGATATGGACTATCGATAATTTACACCTTAGGCTCTGCTTCTAACTTGGGCCCAAATTGTAAAATGGTCTTATCTATTGGCGATTTCGTCCCAATTCACATTCCAAGTGATATTCGGCATGCTAATTACATTGCCGGTTGCGAAATTGCATTATCTCTTATAGTTTCCGAAATATGGACTATCAATAATTTACACCTTAGGCTCTGCTTCTAACTTGGGTCCAAATTGTAAAATGGTCTTATCTATTGGCGATTTCGTTCCAATTCACATTCCAAGTAATATTCGGCATGCTAATTACATTGCCGGTTGCCAAATTGCATTATCTCTTATAGTTTCCGAGATATGGACTATCGATAATTTACACCTTAGGCTCTGCTTCTCACTTGGGCCCAAATTGTAAAATGGTCTTATCTATTGGCGATTTCGTCCCAATTCACATTCCAAGTGATATTCGGCATGCTAATTACATTGCCGGTTGCGAAATTGCATTATCTCTTATAGTTTCCGAGATATGGACTATCGATAATTTACACCTTAGGCTCTGCTTCTAACTTGGGCCCAAATTGTAAAATGGTCTTATCTATTGGCGATTTCGTTCCAATTCACATTCCAAGTAATATTCGGCATGCTAATTACATTGCCGGTTGCCAAATTGCATTATCTCTTATAGTTTCCGAGATATGGACTATCGATAATTTACACCTTAGTCTCTGCTTCTAACTTGGGCCAAAATTGTAAAATGGTCTTATCTATTGGCGATTTCGTTCCAATTCACATTCCAAGTAATATTCGGCATGCTAATTACATTGCCGGTTGCCAAATTGCATTATCTCTTATAGTTTCCGAGATATGGACTATCGATAATTTACACCTTAGTCTCTGCTTCTAACTTGGGCCCAAATTGTAAAATGGTCTTATCTATTGGCGATTTCGTTCCAATTCACATTCCAAGTAATATTCGGCATGCTAATTACATTGCCGGTTGCCAAATTGCATTATTTCTTATAGTTTCCGAGATATGGACTATCGATAATTTACACCTTAGGCTCTGCTTAATTGCCGGTTGCCAAATTGCATTATCTCTTATAGTTTCCGAGATATGGACTATCGATAATTTACACCTTAGGCTCTGCTTCTAACTTGGGCCCAAATTGTAAAATGGTCTTATCTTTTGGCGATTTCGTCCCAATTCACATTCCAAGTGATATTCGGCATGCTAATTACATTGCCGGTTGCGAAATTGCATTATCTCTTATAGTTTCCGAGATATGGACTATCAATAATTTACACCTTAGGCTCTGCTTCTAACTTGGGCCCAAATTGTAAAATGGTCTTATCTATTGGCGATTTCGTTCCAATTCACATTCCAAGTAATATTCGGCATGCAAATTACATTGCCGGTTGCCAAATTGCATTATCTCTTATAGTTTCCGAGATATGGACTATCGATAATTTACACCTTAGGCTCTGCTTCTAACTTGGGCCCAAATTGTAAAATGGTCTTATCTATTGGCGATTTCGTTCCAATTCACATTCCAAGTAATATTGGGCATGCTAATTACATTGCCGGTTGCCAAATTGCATTATCTCTTATAGTTTCCGAGATATGGACTATCGATAATTTACACCTTAGGCTCTGCTTCTAACTTGGGCCCAAATTGTAAAATGGTCTTATCTATTGGCGATTTCGTTCCAATTCACATTCCAAGTAATATTCGGCATGCTAATTACATTGCCGGTTGCCAAATTGCATTATCTCTTATAGTTTCCGAGATATGGACTATCGATAATTTACACCTTAGGCTCTGCTTCTAACTTGCTCCCAAATTGTAAAATGGTCTTATCTATTGGCCATTTCGTTCCAATTCACATTCCAAGTAATATTCGGTATGCTAATTACATTGCCGGTTGCCAAATTGTATTATCTCTTATAGTTTCCGAGATATGGACTATCGATAATTTACACCTTAGGCTCTGCTTCTAACTTGGGCCCAAATTGTAAAATGGTCTTATCTATTGGCGATTTCGTCCCAATTCACATTCCAAGTGATATTCGGCATGCTAATTACATTGCCGGTTGCGAAATTGCATTATCTCTTATAGTTTCCGAAATATGGACTATCAATAATTTACACCTTAGGCTCTGCTTCTAACTTGGGTCCAAATTGTAAAATGGTCTTATCTATTGGCGATTTCGTTCCAATTCACATTCCAAGTAATATTCGGCATGCTAATTACATTGCCGGTTGCCAAATTGCATTATCTCTTATAGTTTCCGAGATATGGACTATCGATAATTTACACCTTAGGCTCTGCTTCTCACTTGGGCCCAAATTGTAAAATGGTCTTATCTATTGGCGATTTCGTCCCAATTCACATTCCAAGTGATATTCGGCATGCTAATTACATTGCCGGTTGCGAAATTGCATTATCTCTTATAGTTTCCGAGATATGGACTATCAATAATTTACACCTTAGGCTCTGCTTCTAACTTGGGTCCAAATTGTAAAATGGTCTTATCTATTGGCGATTTCGTTCCAATTCACATTCCAAGAAATATTCGGCATGCTAATTACATTGCCGGTTGCCAAATTGCATTATCTCTTATAGTTTCCGAGATATGGACTATCGATAATTTACACCTTAGGCTCTGCTTCTAACTTGGGCCCAAATTGTAAAATGGTCTTATCTATTGGCGATTTCGTTCCAATTCACATTCCAAGTAATATTCGGCATGCTAATTACATTGCCGGTTGCCAAATTGCATTATCTCTTATAGTTTCCGAGATATGGACTATCGATAATTTACACCTTAGTTTCTGCTTCTAACTTGGGCCCAAATTGTAAAATGGTCTTATCTATTGGCGATTTCGTTCCAATTCACATTCCAAGTAATATTCGGCATACTAATTACATTGCCGGTTGCCAAATTGCATTATCTCTTATAGTTTCCGAGATATGGACTATCGATAATTTACACCTTAGTCTCTGCTTCTAACTTGGGCCCAAATTGTAAAATGGTCTTATCTATTGGCGATTTCGTTCCAATTCACATTCCAAGTAATATTCGGCATGCTAATTACATTGCCGGTTGCCAAATTGCATTATCTCTTATAGTTTCCGAGATATGGACTATCGATAATTTACACCTTAGGCTCTGCTTCATTGTCCATCGATCGATGGACGAACCTGCCAAATTGCATTATCTCTTATAGTTTCCGAGATATGGACTATCGATAATTTACACCTTAGGTTCTGCTTCTAACTTGGGCCCAAATTGTAAAATGGTCTTATCTTTTGGCGATTTCGTCCCAATTCACATTCCAAGTGATATTCGGCATGCTAATTACATTGCCGGTTGCGAAATTGCATTATCTCTTATAGTTTCCGAGATATGGACTATCAATAATTTACACCTTAGGCTCTGCTTCTAACTTGGGTCCAAATTGTAAAATGGTCTTATCTATTGGCGATTTCGTTCCAATTCACATTCCAAGTAATATTCGGCATGCTAATTACATTGCCGGTTGCCAAATCGCATTATCTCTTATAGTTTCCGAGATATGGACTATCGATAATTTACACTTGGGCCCAAATTGTAAAATGGTCTTATCTATTGGCGATTTCGTCCCAATTCACATTCCAAGTGATATTCGGCATGCTAATTACATTGCCGGTTGCGAAATTGCATTATCTCTTATAGTTTCCGAGATATGGACTATCAATAATTTACACCTTAGGCTCTGCTTCTAACTTGGGTCCAAATTGTAAAATGGTCTTATCTATTGGCGATTTCGTTCCAATTCACATTCCAAGAAATATTCGGCATGCTAATTACATTGCCGGTTGCCAAATTGCATTATCTCTTATAGTTTCCGAGATATGGACTATCGATAATTTACACCTTAGGCTCTGCTTCTAACTTGGGCCCAAATTGTAAAATGGTCTTATCTATTGGCGATTTCGTTCCAATTCACATTCCAAGTAATATTCGGCATGCTAATTACATTGCCGGTTGCCAAATTGCATTATCTCTTATAGTTTCCGAGATATGGACTATCGATAATTTACACCTTAGTCTCTGCTTCTAACTTGGGCCCAAATTGTAAAATGGTCTTATCTATTGGCGATTTCGTTCCAATTCACATTCCAAGTAATATTCGGCATGCTAATTACATTGCCGGTTGCCAAATTGCATTATCTCTTATAGTTTCCGAGATATGGACTATCGATAATTTACACCTTAGTCTCTGCTTCTAACTTGGGCCCAAATTGTAAAATGGTCTTATCTATTGGCGATTTCGTTCCAATTCACATTCCAAGTAATATTCGGCATGCTAATTACATTGCCGGTTGCCAAATTGCATTATCTCTTATAGTTTCCGAGATATGGACTATCGATAATTTACACCTTAGGCTCTGCTTAATTGTCGGTTGCCAAATTGCATTATCTCTTATAGTTTCCGAGATATGGACTATCGATAATTTACACCTTAGGCTCTGCTTCTAACTTGGGCCCAAATTGTAAAATGGTCTTATCTTTTGGCGATTTCGTCCCAATTCACATTCCAAGTGATATTCGGCATGCTAATTACATTGCCGGTTGCGAAATTGCATTATCTCTTATAGTTTCCGAGATATGGACTATCAATAATTTACACCTTAGTCTCTGCTTCTAACTTGGGCCCAAATTGTAAAATGGTCTTATCTATTGGCGATTTCGTTCCAATTCACATTCCAAGTAATATTCGGCATGCTAATTACATTGCCGGTTGCCAAATTGCATTATCTCTTATAGTTTCCGAGATATGGACTATCGATAATTTACACCATAGGCTCTGCTTCTAACTTGGGCCCAAATTGTAAAATGGTCTTATCTATTGGCGATTTCGTTCCAATTCACATTCCAAGTAATATTCGGCATGCTAATTACATTGCCGGTTGCCAAATTGCATTATCTCTTATAGTTTCCGAGATATGGACTATCGATAATTTACACCTTAGGCTCTGCTTCTAACTTGCTCCCAAATTGTAAAATGGTCTTATCTATTGGCCATTTCGTTCCAATTCACATTCCAAGTAATATTCGGCATGCTAATTACATTGCCGGTTGCCAAATTGTATTATCTCTTATAGTTTCCGAGATATGGACTATCGATAATTTACACCTTAGGCTCTGCTTCTAACTTGGGCCCAAATTGTAAAATGATCTTACCTATTGGCGATTTCGTTCCAATTCACATTCCAAGTAATATTCGGCATGCTAATTACATTGCCGGTTGCCAAATTGCATTATCTCTTATAGTTTCCGAGATATGGACTATCGATAATTTACACCTTAGGCTCTGCTTCTAACTTGGGCCCAAATTGTAAAATGGTCTTATCTATTGGCGATTTCGTTCCAATTCACATTCCAAGTAATATTCGGCATGCTAATTACATTGCCGGTTGCCAAATTGCATTATCTCTTATAGTTTCCGAGATATGGACTATCGATAATTTACACCTTAGGCTCTGCTTCTCACTTGGGCCCAAATTGTAAAATGGTCTTATCTATTGGCGATTTCGTCCCAATTCACATTCCAAGTGATATTCGGCATGCTAATTACATTGCCGGTTGCGAAATTGCATTATCTCTTATAGTTTCCGAGATATGGACTATCAATAATTTACACCTTAGGCTCTGCTTCTAACTTGGGTCCAAATTGTAAAATGGTCTTATCTATTGGCGATTTCGTTCCAATTCACATTCCAAGAAATATTCGGCATGCTAATTACATTGCCGGTTGCCAAATTGCATTATCTCTTATAGTTTCCGAGTTATGGACTATCGATAATTTACACCTTAGGCTCTGCTTCTAACTTGGGCCCAAATTGTAAAATGGTCTTATCTATTGGCGATTTCGTTCCAATTCACATTCCAAGTAATATTCGGCATGCTAATTACATTGCCGGTTGCCAAATTGCATTATCTCTTATAGTTTCCGAGATATGGACTATCGATAATTTACACCTTAGTCTCTGCTTCTAACTTGGGCCCAAATTGTAAAATGGTCATATCTATTGGCGATTTCGTTCCAATTCACATTCCAAGTAATATTCGGCATGCTAATTACATTGCCGGTTGCCAAATTGCATTATCTCTTATAGTTTCCGAGATATGGACTATCGATAATTTACACCTTAGGCTCTGCTTAATTGTCGGTTGCCAAATTGCATTATCTCTTATAGTTTCCGAGATATGGACTATCGATAATTTACACCTTAGGCTCTGCTTCTAACTTGGGCCCAAATTGTAAAATGGTCTTATCCTTTGGCGATTTCGTCCCAATTCACATTCCAAGTGATATTCGGCATGCTAATTACATTGCCGGTTGCGAAATTGCATTATCTCTTATAGTTTCCGAGATATTTACTATCAATAATTTACACCTTAGTCTCTGCTTCTAACTTGGGCCCAAATTGTAAAATGGTCTTATCTATTGGCGATTTCGTTCCAATTCACATTCCAAGTAATATTCGGCATGCTAATTACATTGCCGGTTGCCAAATTGCATTATCTCTTATAGTTTCCGAGATATGGACTATCGATAATTTACACCATAGGCTCTGCTTCTAACTTGGGCCCAAATTGTAAAATGGTCTTATCTATTGGCGATTTCGTTCCAATTCACATTCCAAGTAATATTCGGCATGCTAATTACATTGCCGGTTGCCAAATTGCATTATCTCTTATAGTTTCCGAGATATGGACTATCGATAATTTACACCTTAGGCTCTGCTTCTAACTTGCTCCCAAATTGTAAAATGGTCTTATCTATTGGCCATTTCGTTCCAATTCACATTCCAAGTAATATTCGGCATGCTAATTACATTGCCGGTTGCCAAATTGTATTATCTCTTATAGTTTCCGAGATATGGACTATCGATAATTTACACCTTAGGCTCTGCTTCTAACTTGGGCCCAAATTGTAAAATGGTCTTACCTATTGGCGATATCGTTCCAATTCACATTCCAAGTAATATTCGGCATGCTAATTACATTGCCGGTTGCCAAATTGCATTATCTCTTATAGTTTCCGAGATATGGACTATCGATAATTTACACCTTAGGCTCTGCTTCTAACTTGGGCCCAAATTGTAAAATGGTCTTATCTATTGGCGATTTCGTTCCAATTCACATTCCAAGTAATATTCGGCATGCTAATTACATTGCCGGTTGCCAAATTGCATTATCTCTTATAGTTTCCGAGATATGGACTATCGATAATTTACACCTTAGGCTCTGCTTCTAACTTGGGCCCAAATTGTAAAATGGTCTTATCTATTGGCGATTTCGTCCCAATTCACATTCCAAGTGATATTCGGCATGCTAATTACATTGCCGGTTGCGAAATTGCATTATCCCTTATAGTTTCCGAGATATGGACTATCAATAATTTACATCTTAGGCTCTGCTTCTAACTTGGGTCCAAATTGTAAAATGGTCTTATCTATTGGCGATTTCGTTCCAATTCACATTCCAAGTAATATTCGGCATGCTAATTACATTGCCGGTTGCCAAATTGCATTATCTCTTATAGTTTCCGAGATATGGACTATCGATAATTTACACCTTAGGCTCTGCTTCTAACTTGGGCCCAAATTGTAAAATGGTCTTATCTATTGGCGATTTCGTTCCAATTCACATTCCAAGTAATATTCGGCATGCTAATTACATTGCCGGTTGCCAAATAGCATTATCTCTTATAGTTTCCGAGATATGGACTATCGATAATTTACACCTTAGGCTCTGCTTCTAACTTGGGCCCAAATTGTAAAATGGTCTTATCTATTGGCGATTTCGTTCCAATTCACATTCCAAGTAATATTCGGCATGCTAATTACATTGCCGGTTGCCAAATTGCATTATCTCTTATAGTTTCCGAGATATGGACTATCGATAATTTACACCTCAGGCTCTGCTTCTAACTTGGGCCCAAATTGTAAAATGGTCTTATCTATTGGCGATTTCGTCCCAATTCACATTCCAAGTGATATTCGGCATGCTAATTACATTGCCGGTTGCGAAATTGTATTATCTCTTATAGTTTCCGAGATATGGACTATCAATAATTTACACCTTAGGCTCTGCTTCTAACTTGGGTCCAAATTGTAAAATGGTCTTATCTATTGGCGATTTCGTTCCAATTCACATTTCAAGAAATATTCGGCATGCTAATTACATTGCCGGTTGCCAAATTGCATTATCTCTTATAGTTTCCGAGATATGGACTATCGATAATTTACACCTTAGGCTCTGCTTCGAACTTGGGCCCAAATTGTAAAATGGTCTTATCTATTGGCGATTTCGTTCCAATTCACATTCCAAAACTTGGGCCCAAATTGTAAAATGGTCTTATCTATTGGCGATTTCGTTCCAATTCACATTCCAAGTAATATTCGGCATGCTAATTACATTGCCGGTTGCCAAATTGCATTATCTCTTATAGTTTCCGAGATATGGACTATCGATAATTTACACCTTAGGCTCTGCTTCTAACTTGGGAACAAATTGTAAAATGGTCTTATCTATTGGCGATTTCGTTCCAATTCACATTCCAAGTAATATTCGGCATGCTAATTACATTGCCGGTTGCCAAATTGCATTATCTCTTATAGTTTCCGAGATATGGACTATCGATAATTTACACCTTAGGCTCTGCTTAATTGCCGGTTGCCAAATTGCATTATCTCTTATAGTTTCAGAGATATGGACTATCGATAATTTACACCTTAGGCTCTGCTTCTAACTTGGGCCCAAATTGTAAAATGGTCTTATCTTTTGGCGATTTCGTCCCAATTCACATTCCAAGTGATATTCGGCATGCTAATTACATTGCCGGTTGCGAAATTGCATTATCTCTTATAGTTTCCGAGATATGGACTATCAATAATTTACACCTTAGGCTCTGCTTCTAACTTGGGCCCAAATTGTAAAATGGTCTTATCTTTTGGCGATTTCGTCCCAATTCACATTCCAAGTGATATTCGGCATGCTAATTACATTGCCGGTTGCGAAATTGCATTATCTCTTATAGTTTCCGAGATATGGACTATCAATAATTTACACCTTAGGCTCTGCTTCTAACTTGGGCCCAAATTGTAAAATGGTCTTATCTTTTGGCGATTTCGTCCCAATTCACATTTCAAGTAATATTCGGCATGCAAATTACATTGCCGGTTGCCAAATTGCATTATCTCTTATAGTTTTCGAGATATGGACTATCGATAATTTACACCTTAGGCTCTGCTTCTAACTTGGGCTCAAATTGTAAAATGGTCTTATCTATTGGCGATTTCGTTCCAATTCACATTCCAAGTAATATTCGGCATGCTAATTACATTGCCGGTTGCCAAATTGCATTATCTCTTATAGTTTCCGAGATATGGACTATCGATAATTTACACCTTAGGCTCTGCTTCTAACTTAGGCCCAAATTGTAAAATGGTCTTATCTATTGGCGATTTCGTTCCAATTCACATTCCAAGTAATATTCGGCATGCTAATTACATTGCCGGTTGCCAAATTGCATTATCTCTTATAGTTTCCGAGATATGGACTATCGATAATTTACACCTTAGGCTCTGCTTCTAACTTGGGCCCAAATTGTAAAATGGTCTTATCTATTGGCGATTTAGTTGCAATTCACATTCCAAGTAATATTCGGCATGCTAATTACATTGCCGGTTGCCAAATTGCATTATCTCTTATAGTTTCCGAGATATTAACTATCGTTAATTTACACCTTAGGCTCTGCTTCTAACTTGGGCCCAAATTGTAAAATGGCCTTATCTATTGGCGATTTCGTTCCAATTCACATTCCAAGTAATATTCGGCATGCTAATTACATTGCCGGTTGCCAAATTGCATTATCTCTTATAGTTTCCGAGATATGGACTATCGATAATTTACACCTTAGGCTCTGCTTCTAACTTGGGCCCAAATTGTAAAATGGTCTTATCTATTGGCGATTTCGTTCCAATTCACATTCCAAGTAATATTCGGCATGCTAATTACATTGCCGGTTGCCAAATTGCATTATCTCTTATAGTTTCCGAGATATGGACTATCGATAATTTACACCTTAGGCTCTGCTTCTAACTTGGGAACAAATTGTAAAATGGTCTTATCTATTGGCGATTTCGTTCCAATTCACACTCCAAGTAATATTCGGCATGCTAGTTACATTGCCTGTTGCCAAATTGCATTATCTCTTATAGTTTCCGAGATATGGACTATCGATAATTTACACCTTAGGCTCTGCTTAATTGCCTTTTGCCAAATTGCATTATCTCTTATAGTTTCCGAGATATGGACTATCGATAATTTACACCTTAGGCTCTGCTTCTAACTTGGGCCCAAATTGTAAAATGGTCTTATCTTTTGGCGATTTCGTCCCAATTCACATTCCAAGTGATATTCGGCATGCTAATTACATTGCCGTTTGCGAAATTGCATTATCTCTTATAGTTTCCGAGATATGGACTATCAATAATTTACACCTTAGGCTCTGCTTCTAACTTGGGCCCAAATTGTAAAATGGTCTTATCTATTGGCGATTTCGTTCCAATTCACATTCCAAGTAATATTCGGCATGCAAATTACATTGCCGGTTGCCAAATTGCATTATCTCTTATAGTTTCCGAGATATGGACTATCGATAATTTACACCTTAGGCTCTGCTTCTAACTTGGGCCCAAATTGTAAAATGGTCTTACCTATTGGCGATTTCGTTCCAATTCACATTCCAAGTAATATTCGGCATGCTAATTACATTGCCGGTTGCCAAATTGCATTATCTCTTATAGTTTCCGAGATATGGACTATCGATAATTTACACCTTAGGCTCTGCTTCTAACTTGGGCCCAAATTGTAAAATGGTCTTATCTATTGGCGATTTCGTCCCAATTCACATTCCAAGTGATATTTGGCATGCTAATTACATTGCCGGTTGCGAAATTGCATTATCTCTTATAGTTTCCGAGATATGGACTATCAATAATTTACACCTTAGGCTCTGCTTCTAACTTGGGTCCAAATTGTAAAATGGTCTTATCTATTGGCGATTTCGTTCCAATTCACATTCCAAGTAATATTCGGCATGCTAATTACATTGCCGGTTGCCAAATTGCATTATCTCTTATAGTTTCCGAGATATGGACTATCGATAATTTACACCTTAGGCTCTGCTTCTAACTTGGGCCCAAATTGTAAAATGGTCTTATCTATTGGCGATTTCGTTCCAATTCACATTCCAAGTAATATTCGGCATGCTAATTACATTGCCGGTTGCCAAATTGCATTATCTCTTATAGTTTCCGAGATATGGACTATCGATAATTTACACCTTAGGCTCTGCTTCTAACTTGGGCCCAAATTGTAAAATGGTCTTATCTATTGGCGATTTCGTTCCAATTCACATTCCAAGTAATATTCGGCACGCTAATTACATTGCCGGTTGCCAAATTGCATTGTCTCTTATAGTTTCCGAGATATGGACTATCGATAATTTACACCTTAGGCTCTGCTTCTAACTTGGGCCCAAATTGTAAAATGGTCTTATCTATTGGCGATTTCGTCCCAATTCACATTCCAAGTGATATTCGGCATGCTAATTACATTGCCGGTTGCGAAATTGCATTATCTCTTATAGTTTCCGAGATATGGACTATCAATAATTTACACCTTAGGCTCTGCTTCTAACTTGGGTCCAAATTGTAAAATGGTCTTATCTATTGGCGATTTCGTTCCAATTCACATTCCAAGAAATATTCGGCATGCTAATTACATTGCCGGTTGCCAAATTGCATTATCTCTTATAGTTTCCGAGATATGGACTATCGATAATTTACACCTTAGGCTCTGCTTCTAACTTGGGCCCAAATTGTAAAATGGTCTTATCTATTGGCGATTTCGTTCCAATTCACATTCCAAGTAATATTCGGCATGCTAATTACATTGCCGGTTGCCAAATTGCATTATCTCTTATAGTTTCCGAGATATGGACTATCGACAATTTACACCTTAGGCTCTGCTTCTAACTTGGGCCCAAATTGTAAAATGGTCTTATCTATTGGCGATTTCGTTCCAATTCACATTCCAAGTAATATTCGGCATGCTGATTACATTGCCGGTTGCCAAATTGCATTATCTCTTATAGTTTCCGAGATATGGACTATCGATAATTTATACCTTAGGCTCTGCTTCTAACTTGGGAACAAATTGTAAAATGGTCTTATCTATTGGCGATTTCGTTCCAATTCACATACCAAGTAATATTCGGCATGCTAATTACATTGCCGGTTGCCAAATTGCATTATCTCTTATAGTTTCCGAGATATGGACTATCGATAATTTACACCTTAGGCTCTGCTTAATTGCCGGTTGCCAAATTGCATTATCTCTTATAGTTTCCGAGATATGGACTATCGATAATTTACACCTTAGACTCTGCTTCTAACTTGGGCCCAAATTGTAAAATGGTCTTATCTTTTGGCGATTTCGTCCCAATTCACATTCCAAGTGATATTCGGCATGCTAATTACATTGCCGGTTGCGAAATTGCATTATCTCTTATTGTTTCCGAGATATGGACTATCAATAATTTACACCTTAGGCTCTGCTTCTAACTTGGGCCCAAATTGTAAAATGGTCTTATCTATTGGCGATTTCGTTCCAATTCACATTCCAAGTAATATTCGGCATGCAAATTACATTGCCGGTTGCCAAATTGCATTATCTCTTATAGTTTCCGAGATATGGACTATCGATAATTTACACCTTAGGCTCTGCTTCTAACTTGGGCCCAAATTGTAAAATGGTCTTATCTATTGGCGATTTCGTTCCAATTCACATTCCAAGTAATATTCGGCATGCTAATTACATTGCCGGTTGCCAAATTGCATTATCTCTTATAGTTTCCGAGATATGGACTATCGATAATTTACACCTTAGGCTCTGCTTCTAACTTGGGCCCAAATTGTAAAATGGTCTTATCTATTGGCGATTTCGTCCCAATTCACATTCCAAGTGATATTCGGCATGCTAATTACATTGCCGGTTGCGAAATTGCATTATCTCTTATAGTTTCCGAGATATGGACTATCAATAATTTACACCTTAGGCTCTGCTTCTAACTTGGGTCCAAATTGTAAAATGGTCTTGTCTATTGGCGATTTCGTTCCAATTCACATTCCAAGTAATATTCAGCATGCTAATTACATTGCCGGTTGCCAAATTGCATTATCTCTTATAGTTTCCGAGATATGGACTATCGATAATTTACACCTTAGGCTCTGCTTCTAACTTGGGCCCAAATTGTAAAATGGTCTTATCTATTGGCGATTTCGTTCCAATTCACATTCCAAGTAATATTCGGCATGCTAATTACATTGCCGGTTGCCAAATTGCATTATCTCTTATAGTTTCCGAGATATGGACTATCGATAATTTACAGCTTAGGCTCTGCTTCTAACTTGGGCCCAAATTGTAAAATGGTCTTATCTATTGGCGATTTCGTTCCAATTCACATTCCAAGTGATATTCGGCATGCTAATTACATTGCCGGTTGCGAAATTGCATTATCTCTTATAGTTTCCGAGATATTGACTATCAATAATTTACACCTTAGGCTCTGCTTCTAACTTGGGACCAAATTGTAAAATGGTCTTATCTATTGGCGATTTCGTTCCAATTCACATTCCAAGTAATATTCGGCATGCTAATTACATTGCCGTTTGCCAAATTGCATTATCTCTTATAGTTTCCGAGATATGGACTATCGATAATTTACACCTTATGCTCTGCTTCTAACTTGGGCCCAAATTGTAAAATGGTCTTATCTATTGGCGATTTCGTTCCAATTCACATTCCAAGTAATATTCGGCATGCAAATTACATTGCCGGTTGCCAAATTGCATTATCTCTTATAGTTTCCGAGATATGGACTATCGATAATTTACACCTTAGGCTCTGCTTCTAACTTGGGCCCAAATTGTAAAATGGTCTTATCTATTGGCGATTTCGTTCCAATTCACATTCCAAGTAATATTCGGCATGCTAATTACATTGCCGGTTGCCAAATTGCATTATCTCTTATAGTTTCTGACATATGGACTATCAATAATTTACACCTTAGGCTCTGCTTCTAACTTGGGACCAAATTGTAAAATGGTCTTATCTATTGGCGATTTCGTCCCAATTCACATTCCAAGTGATATTCGGCATGCTAATTAGATTGCCGGTTGCGAAATTGCATTATCTCTTATAGTTTCCGAGATATGGACTATCAATAATTTACACCTTAGGCTCTGCTTCTAACTTGGGTCCAAATTGTAAAATGGTCTTATCTATTGGCGATTTCGTTCCAATTCACATTCCAAGTAATATTCGGCATGCTAATTACATTGCCGGTTGCCAAATTGCATTATCTCTTATAGTTTCCGAGATATGGACTATCGATAATTTACACCTTAGGCTCTGCTTCTAACTTGGGCCCAAATTGTAAAATGGTCTTATCTATTGGCGATTTCGTTCTAATTCACATTCCAAGTAATATTCGGCATGCTAATTACATTGCCGGTTGCCAAATTGCATTATCTCTTATAGTTTCCGAGATATGGACTATCGATAATTAACACCTTAGGCTCTGCTTCTAACTTGGGCCCAAATTGTAAAATGGTCTTATCTATTGGCGATTTCGTTCCAATTCACATTCCAAGTAATATTCGGCATGCTAATTACATTGCCGATTGCGAAATTGCATTATCTCTTATAGTTTCCGAGATATGGACTATCAATAATTTACACCTTAGGCTCTGCTTCTAACTTGGGCCCAAATTGTAAAATGGTCTTATCTATTGGCGATTTCGTCCCAATTCACATTCCAAGTGATATTCGGCATGCTAATTACATTGGCGGTTGCGAAATTGCATTATCTCTTATAGTTTCCGAGATATGGACTATCAATAATTTACACCTTAGGCTCTGCTTCTAACTTGGGTCCAAATTGTAAAATGGTCTTATCTATTGGCGATTTTGTTCCAATTCACATTCCAAGTAATATTCGGCATGCTAATTACATTGCCGGTTGCCAAATTGCATTATCTCTTATAGTTTCCGAGATATGGACTATCGATAATTTACACCTTAGGCTCTGCTTCTAACTTGGGCCCAAATTGTAAAATGGTCTTATCTATTGGCGATTTCGTTCTAATTCACATTCCAAGTAATATTCGGCATGCTAATTACATTGCCGGTTGCCAAATTGCATTATCTCTTATAGTTTCCGAGATATGGACTATCGATAATTTACACCTTAGGCTCTGCTTCTAACTTGGGCCCAAATTGTAAAATGGTCTTATCTATTGGCGATTTCGTTCCAATTCACATTCCAAGTAATATTCGGCATGCTAATTACATTGCCGGCTGCCAAATTGCATTATCTCTTATAGTTTCCGAGATATGGACTATCGATAATTTACACCTTAGGCTCTGCTTCTAACTTGGGCCCAAATTGTAAAATAGTCTTATCTATTGGCGATTTCGTCCCAATTCACATTCCAAGCGATATTCGGCATGCTAATTACATTGCCGGTTGCGAAATTGCATTATCTCTTATAGTTTCCGAGATATGGACTATCAATAATTTACACCTTAGGCTCTGCTTCTAACTTGGGTCCAAATTGTAAAATGGTCTTATCTATTGGCAATTTCGTTCCAATTCACATTCCAAGTAATATTCGGCATGCTAATTACATTGCCGATTGCCAAATTGCATTATCTCTTATAGTTTCCGAGATATGGACTATCGATAATTTACACCTTAGGCTCTGCTTCTAACTTGGGCCCAAATTGTAAAATGGTCTTATCTATTGGCGATTTCGTTCCAATTCACATTCCAAGTAATATTCGGCATGCTAATTACATTGCCGGTTGCCAAATTGCATTAACTCTTATAGTTTCCGAGATATGGACTATCGATAATTTACACCTTATGCTCTGCTTCTAACTTGGGCCCAAATTGTAAAATGGTCTTATCTATTGGCGATTTCGTTCCAATTCACAATCCAAGTAATATTCGGCATGCTAATTACATTGCCGGTTGCCAAATTGCATTATCTCTTATAGTTTCCGAGATATGGACTATCGATAATTTACACCATAGGCTCTGCTTCTAACTTGGGCCCAAATTGTAAAATGGTCTTATCTATTGGCGATTTCGTTCCAATTCACATTCCAAGTAATATTCGGCATGCTAATTACATTGCCGGTTGCCAAATTGCATTATCTCTTATAGTTTCCGAGATATGGACTATCGATAATTTACACCTTTGGCTCTGCTTCTAACTTGGGCCCAAATTGTAAAATGGTCTTATCTATTGGCGATTTCGTTCCAATTCACATTCCAAGTAATATTCAGCATGCTAATTACATTTCCGGTTGCCAAATTGCATTATCTGTTATAGTTTCCCAGATATGGACTATCGATAATTTACACCTTAGGCTCTGCTTCTAACTTGGGCCCAAATTGTAAAATGGTCTTATCTATTGGCGATTTCGTTCCAATTCACATTCCAAGTAATATTCGGCATGCTAATTACATTGCCGGTTGCCAAATTGAATTATCTCTTATAGTTTCCGAGATATGGACTATCGATAATTTACACCTTAGGCTCTGCTTCTAACTTGGGCCCAAATTGTAAAATGGTCTTACCTATTGGCGATTTCGTTCCAATTCACATTCCAAGTAATATTCGGCATGCTAATTACATTGCCGGTTGCCAAATTGCATTATCTCTTATAGTTTCCGAGATATGGACTATCGATAATTTACACCTTAGGCTCTGCTTCTAACTTGGGCCCAAATTGTAAAATGGTCTTATCTATTGGCTATTTCGTTCCAATTCACATTCCAAGTAATATTCGGCATGCTAATTACATTGCCGGTTGCCAAATTGCATTATCTCTTATAGTTTCCGAGATATGGACTATCGATAATTTACACCTTAGGCTCTGCTTCTAACTTGGGCCCAAATTGTAAAGTGGTCTTATCTATTGGCGATTTCGTTCCAATTCACACTCCAAGTAATATTCGGCATGCTAATTACATTGCCGGTTGCGAAATTGCATTATCTCTTATAGTTTCCGAGATATGGACTATCGATAATTTACACCTTAGGCTCTGCTTCTAACTTGGGCCCAAATTGTCAAATGGTCTTATCTATTGGCGATTTCGTTCCAATTCACATTCCAAGTAATATTCGGCATGCTAATTACATTGCCGGTTGCCAAATTGCATTATCTCTTATAGTTTCCGAGATATGGACTATCGATAATTTACACCTTAGGCTCTGCTTCTAACTTGGGCCCAAATTGTAAAATGGTCTTATCTATTGGCGATTTCGTTCCAATTCACATTCCAAGTAATATTCGGCATGCTAATTACATTGGCGGTTGCCAAATTGCATTATCTCTTATAGTTTCCGAGATATGGACTATCGATAATTTACACCTTAGGCTCTGCTTCTAACTTGGGCCCAAATTGTAAAATGGTCTTATCTATTGGCGATTTCGTCCCAATTCACATTCCAAGTGATATTCGGCATGCTAACTACATTGCCGGTTGCGAAATTGCATTATCTCTTATAGTTTCCGAGATATGGACTATCAATAATTTACACCTTAGGCTCTGCTTCTAACTTGGGCCCAAATTGTAAAATGGTCTTATCTATTGGCGATTTCGTTCCAATTCACATTCCAAGTAATATTCGGCATGCTAATTACATTGCCGGTTGCCAAATTGCATTATCTCTTATAGTTTCCGAGATATGGACTATCGATAATTTACACCTTAGGCTCTGCTTCTAACTTGGGCCCAAATTGTAAAATGGTCTTATCTATTGGCGATTTCGTTCCAATTCACATTCCAAGTAATATTCGGCATGCTAATTACATTGCCGGTTGCCAAATTGCATTATCTCTTATAGTTTCCGAGATACGGACTATCGATAATTTACACCTTAGGCTCTGCTTCTAACTTGGGCCCAAATTGTAAAATGGTCTTATCTATTGGCGATTTCGTCCCAATTCACATTCCAAGTGATATTCGGCATGCTAATAACATTGCCGGTTGCGAAATTGCATTATCTCTTATAGTTTCCGAGATATGGACTATCAATAATTTACACCTTAGGCTCTGCTTCTAACTTGGGTCCAAATTGTAAAATGGTCTTGTCTATTGGCGATTTCGTTCCAATTCACATTCCAAGTAATATTCAGCATGCTAATTACATTGCCGGTTGCCAAATTGCATTATCTCTTATAGTTTCCGAGATATGGACTATCGATAATTTACACCTTAGGCTCTGCTTCTAACTTGGGCCCAAATTGTAAAATGGTCTTATCTATTGGCGATTTCGTTCCAATTCACATTCCAAGTAATATTCGGCATGCTAATTACATTGCCGGTTGCCAAATTGCATTATCTCTTATAGTTTCCGAGATATGGACTATCGATAATTTACACCTTAGGCTCTGCTTCTAACTTGGGCCCAAATTGTAAAATGGTCTTATCTATTGGCGATTTCGTTCCAATTCACATTCCAAGTGATATTCGGCATGCTAATTACATTGCCGGTTGCGAAATTGCATTATCTCTTATAGTTTCCGAGATATGGACTATCAATAATTTACACCTTAGGCTCTGCTTCTAACTTGGGACCAAATTGTAAAATGGTCTTATCTATTGGCGATTTCGTTCCAATTCACATTCCAAGTAATATTCGGCATGCTAATTACATTGCCGTTTGCCAAATTGCATTATCTCTTATAGTTTCCGAGATATGGACTATCGATAATTTACACCTTAGGCTCTGCTTCTAACTTGGGCCCAAATTGTAAAATGGTCTTATCTATTGGCGATTTCGTTCCAATTCACATTCCAAGTAATATTCGGCATGCAAATTACATTGCCGGTTGCCAAATTGCATTATCTCTTATAGTTTCCGAGATATGGACTATCGATAATTTACACCTTAGGCTCTGCTTCTAACTTGGGCCCAAATTGTAAAATGGTCTTATCTATTGGCGATTTCGTTCCAATTCACATTCCAAGTAATATTCGGCATGCTAATTACATTGCCGGTTGCCAAATTGCATTATCTCTTATAGTTTCCGAGATATGGACTATCAATAATTTACACCTTAGGCTCTGCTTCTAACTTGGGACCAAATTGTAAAATGGTCTTATCTATTGGCGATTTCGTCCCAATTCACATTCCAAGTGATATTCGGCATGCTAATTACATTGCCGATTGCAAAATTGCATTATTTCTTATAGTTTCCGAGATATGGACTATCAATAATTTACACCTTAGGCTCTGCTTCTAACTTGGGCCCAAATTGTAAAATGGTCTTATCTATTGGCGATTTCGTCCCAATTCACATTCCAAGTGATATTCGGCATGCTAATTACATTGCCGGTTGCGAAATTGCATTATCTCTTATAGTTTCCGAGATATGGACTATCAATAATTTACACCTTAGGCTCTGCTTCTAACTTGGGTCCAAATTGTAAAATGGTCTTATCTATTGGCGATTTCGTTCCAATTCACATTCCAAGTAATATTCGGCATGCTAATTACATTGCCGGTTGCCAAATTGCATTATCTCTTATAGTTTCCGAGATATGGACTATCGATAATTTACACCTTAGGCTCTGCTTCTAACTTGGGCCCAAATTGTAAAATGGTCTTATCTATTGGCGATTTCGTTCCAATTCACATTCCAAGTAATATTCGGCATGCTAATTACTTTGCCGGTTGCCAAATTGCATTATCTCTTATAGTTTCCGAGATATGGACTATCGATAATTTACACCTTAGGCTCTGCTTCTAACTTGGGCCCAAATTGTAAAATGGTCTTATCTATTGGCGATTTCGTTCCAATTCACATTCCAAGTAATATTCGGCATGCTAATTACATTGCCGGTTGCCAAATTGCATTATCTCTTATAGTTTCCGAGATATGGACTATCGATAATTTACACCTTAGGCTCTGCTTCTAACTTGGGCCCAAATTGTAAAATGGTCTTATCTATTGGCGATTTCGTCCCAATTCACATTCCAAGCGATATTCGGCATGCTAATTACATTGCCGGTTGCGAAATTGCATTATCTCTTATAGTTTCCGAGATATGGACTATCAATAATTTACACCTTAGGCTCTGCTTCTAACTTGGGTCCAAATTGTAAAATGGTCTTATCTATTGGCAATTTCGTTCCAATTCACATTCCAAGTAATATTCGGCATGCTAATTACATTGCCGATTGCCAAATTGCATTATCTCTTATAGTTTCCGAGATATGGACTATCGATAATTTACACCTTAGGCTCTGCTTCTAACTTGGGCCCAAAGTGTAAAATGGTCTTATCTATTGGCGATTTCGTTCCAATTCACATTCCAAGTAATATTCGGCATGCTAATTACATTGCCGGTTGCCAAATTGCATTATCTCTTATAGTTTCCGAGATATGGACTATCGATAATTTACACCTTAGGCTCTGCTTCTAACTTGGGCTCAAATTGTAAAATGGTCTTATCTATTGGCGATTTCGTTCCAATTCACATTCCAAGTGATATTCGGCATGCTAATTACATTGCCGGTTGCGAAATTGCATTATCTCTTATAGTTTCCGAGATATGGACTATCAATAATTTACACCTTAGGCTCTGCTTCTAACTTGGGTCCAAATTGTAAAATGGTCTTATCTATTGGCAATTTCGTTCCAATTCACATTCCAAGTAATATTCGGCATGCTAATTACATTGCCGATTGCCAAATTGCATTATCTCTTATAGTTTCCGAGATATGGACTATCGATAATTTACACCTTAGGCTCTGCTTCTAACTTGGGCCCAAATTGTAAAATGGTCTTATCTATTGGCGATTTCGTTCCAATTCACATTCCAAGTAATATTCGGCATGCTAATTACATTGCCGGTTGCCAAATTGCATTATCTCTTATAGTTTCCGAGATATGGACTATCGATAATTTACACCTTAGGCTCTGCTTCTAACTTGGGCCCAAATTGTAAAATGGTCTTATCTATTGGCGATTTCGTTCCAATTCACATTCCAAGTGATATTCGGCATGCTAATTACATTGCCGGTTGCGAAATTGCATTATCTCTTATAGTTTCCGAGATATGGACTATCAATAATTTACACCTTAGGCTCTGCTTCTAACTTGGGACCAAATTGTAAAATGGTCTTATCTATTGGCGATTTCGTTCCAATTCACATTCCAAGTAATATTCGGCATGCTAATTACATTGCCGTTTGCCAAATTGCATTATCTCTTATAGTTTCCGAGATATGGACTATCGATAATTTACACCTTAGGCTCTGCTTCTAACTTGGGCACAAATTGTAAAATGGTCTTATCTATTGGCGATTTCGTTCCAATTCACATTCCAAGTAATATTCGGCATGCTAATTACATTGCCGTTTGCCAAATTGCATTATCTCTTATAGTTTCCGAGATATGGACTATCGATAATTTACACCTTAGGCTCTGCTTCTAACTTGGGCCCAAATTGTAAAATGGTCTTATCTATTGGCGATTTCGTTCCAATTCACATTCCAAGTAATATTCGGCATGCAAATTACATTGCCGGTTGCCAAATTGCATTATCTCTTATAGTTTCCGAGATATGGACTATCGATAATTTACACCTTAGGCTCTGCTTCTAACTTGGGCCCAAATTGTAAAATGGTCTTATCTATTGGCGATTTCGTTCCAATTCACATTCCAAGTAATATTCGGCATGCTAATTACATTGCCGGTTGCCAAATTGCATTATCTCTTATAGTTTCCGAGATATGGACTATCAATAATTTACACCTTAGGCTCTGCTTCTAACTTGGGACCAAATTGTAAAATGGTCTTATCTATTGGCGATTTCGTCCCAATTCACATTCCAAGTGATATTCGGCATGCTAATTACATTGCCGATTGCAAAATTGCATTATTTCTTATAGTTTCCGAGATATGGACTATCAATAATTTACACCTTAGGCTCTGCTTCTAACTTGGGCCCAAATTGTAAAATGGTCTTATCTATTGGCGATTTCGTCCCAATTCACATTCCAAGTGATATTCGGCATGCTAATTACATTGCCGGTTGCGAAATTGCATTATCTCTTATAGTTTCCGAGATATGGACTATCAATAATTTACACCTTAGGCTCTGCTTCTAACTTGGGTCCAAATTGTAAAATGGTCTTATCTATTGGCGATTTCGTTCCAATTCACATTCCAAGTAATATTCGGCATGCTAATTACATTGCCGGTTGCCAAATTGCATTATCTCTTATAGTTTCCGAGATATGGACTATCGATAATTTACACCTTAGGCTCTGCTTCTAACTTGGGCCCAAATTGTAAAATGGTCTTATCTATTGGCGATTTCGTTCCAATTCACATTCCAAGTAATATTCGGCATGCTAATTACTTTGCCGGTTGCCAAATTGCATTATCTCTTATAGTTTCCGAGATATGGACTATCGATAATTTACACCTTAGGCTCTGCTTCTAACTTGGGCCCAAATTGTAAAGTGGTCTTATCTATTGGCGATTTCGTTCCAATTCACATTCCAAGTAATATTCGGCATGCTAATTACATTGCCGGTTGCCAAATTGCATTATCTCTTATAGTTTCCGAGATATGGACTATCGATAATTTACACCATAGGCTCTGCTTCTAACTTGGGCCCAAATTGTAAAATGGTCTTATCTATTGGCGATTTCGTTCCAATTCACATTCCAAGTAATATTCGGCATGCTAATTACATTGCCGGTTGCCAAATTGCACTATCTCTTATAGTTTCCGAGATATGGACTATCGATAATTTACACCTTAGGCTCTGCTTCTAACTTGGGCCCAAATTGTAAAATGGTCTTATCTATTGGCGATTTCGTTCCAATTCACATTCCAAGTAATATTCAGCATGCTAATTACATTGCCGGCTGCCAAATTGCATTATCTCTTATAGTTTCCCAGATATGGACTATCGATAATTTACACCTTAGGCTCTGCTTCTAACTTGGGCCCAAATTGTAAAATGGTCTTATCTATTGGCGATTTCGTTCCAATTCACATTCCAAGTAATATTCGGCATGCTAATTACATTGCCGGTTGCCAAATTGAATTATCTCTTATAGTTTCCGAGATATGGACTATCGATAATTTACACCTTAGGCTCTGCTTCTAACTTGGGCCCAAATTGTAAAATGGTCTTACCTATTGGCGATTTCGTTCCAATTCACATTCCAAGTAATATTCGGCATGCTAATTACATTGCCGGTTGCCAAATTGCATTATCTCTTATAGTTTCCGAGATATGGACTATCGATAATTTACACCTTAGGCTCTGCTTCTAACTTGGGCCCAAATTGTAAAATGGTCTTATCTATTGGCTATTTCGTTCCAATTCACATTCCAAGTAATATTCGGCATGCTAATTACATTGCCGGTTGCCAAATTGCATTATCTCTTATAGTTTCCGAGATATGGACTATCGATAATTTACACCTTAGGCTCTGCTTCTAACTTGGGCCCAAATTGTAAAGTGGTCTTATCTATTGGCGATTTCGTTCCAATTCACACTCCAAGTAATATTCGGCATGCTAATTACATTGCCGGTTGCGAAATTGCATTATCTCTTATAGTTTCCGAGATATGGACTATCGATAATTTACACCTTAGGCTCTGCTTCTAACTTGGGCCCAAATTGTCAAATGGTCTTATCTATTGGCGATTTCGTTCCAATTCACATTCCAAGTAATATTCGGCATGCTAATTACATTGCCGGTTGCCAAATTGCATTATCTCTTATAGTTTCCGAGATATGGACTATCGATAATTTACACCTTAGGCTCTGCTTCTAACTTGGGCCCAAATTGTAAAATGGTCTTATCTATTGGCGATTTCGTTCCAATTCACATTCCAAGTAATATTCGGCATGCTAATTACATTGCCGGTTGCCAAATTGCATTATCTCTTATAGTTTCCGAGATATGGACTATCGATAATTTACACCTTAGGCTCTGCTTCTAACTTGGGCCCAAATTGTAAAATGGTCTTATCTATTGGCGATTTCGTCCCAATTCACATTCCAAGTGATATTCGGCATGCTAACTACATTGCCGGTTGCGAAATTGCATTATCTCTTATAGTTTCCGAGATATGGACTATCAATAATTTACACCTTAGGCTCTGCTTCTAACTTGGGCCCAAATTGTAAAATGGTCTTATCTATTGGCGATTTCGTTCCAATTCACATTCCAAGTAATATTCGGCATGCTAATTACATTGCCGGTTGCCAAATTGCATTATCTCTTATAGTTTCCGAGATATGGACTATCGATAATTTACACCTTAGGCTCTGCTTCTAACTTGGGCCCAAATTGTAAAATGGTCTTATCTATTGGCGATTTCGTTCCAATTCACATTCCAAGTAATATTCGGCATGCAAATTACATTGCCGGTTGCCAAATTGCATTATCTCTTATAGTTTCCGAGATATGGACTATCGATAATTTACACCTTAGGCTCTGCTTCTAACTTGGGCCCAAATTGTAAAATGGTCTTATCTATTGGCGATTTCGTTCCAATTCACATTCCAAGTAATATTCGGCATGCTAATTACATTGCCGGTTGCCAAATTGCATTATCTCTTATAGTTTCCGAGATATGGACTATCAATAATTTACACCTTAGGCTCTGCTTCTAACTTGGGACCAAATTGTAAAATGGTCTTATCTATTGGCGATTTCGTCCCAATTCACATTCCAAGTGATATTCGGCATGCTAATTACATTGCCGGTTGCGAAATTGCATTATCTCTTATAGTTTCCGAGATATGGACTATCGATAATTTACACCTTAGGCTCTGCTTCTAACTTGGGCCCAAATTGTAAAATGGTCTTATCTATTGGCGATTTCGTTCCAATTCACATTCCAAGTAATATTCAGCATGCTAATTACATTGCCGGCTGCCAAATTGCATTATCTCTTATAGTTTCCCAGATATGGACTATCGATAATTTACACCTTAGGCTCTGCTTCTAACTTGGGCCCAAATTGTAAAATGGTCTTATCTATTGGCGATTTCGTTCCAATTCACATTCCAAGTAATATTCGGCATGCTAATTACATTGCCGGTTGCCAAATTGAATTATCTCTTATAGTTTCCGAGATATGGACTATCGATAATTTACACCTTAGGCTCTGCTTCTAACTTGGGCCCAAATTGTAAAATGGTCTTACCTATTGGCGATTTCGTTCCAATTCACATTCCAAGTAATATTCGGCATGCTAATTACATTGCCGGTTGCCAAATTGCATTATCTCTTATAGTTTCCGAGATATGGACTATCGATAATTTACACCTTAGGCTCTGCTTCTAACTTGGGCCCAAATTGTAAAATGGTCTTATCTATTGGCTATTTCGTTCCAATTCACATTCCAAGTAATATTCGGCATGCTAATTACATTGCCGGTTGCCAAATTGCATTATCTCTTATAGTTTCCGAGATATGGACTATCGATAATTTACACCTTAGGCTCTGCTTCTAACTTGGGCCCAAATTGTAAAGTGGTCTTATCTATTGGCGATTTCGTTCCAATTCACACTCCAAGTAATATTCGGCATGCTAATTACATTGCCGGTTGCGAAATTGCATTATCTCTTATAGTTTCCGAGATATGGACTATCGATAATTTACACCTTAGGCTCTGCTTCTAACTTGGGCCCAAATTGTCAAATGGTCTTATCTATTGGCGATTTCGTTCCAATTCACATTCCAAGTAATATTCGGCATGCTAATTACATTGCCGGTTGCCAAATTGCATTATCTCTTATAGTTTCCGAGATATGGACTATCGATAATTTACACCTTAGGCTCTGCTTCTAACTTGGGCCCAAATTGTAAAATGGTCTTATCTATTGGCGATTTCGTTCCAATTCACATTCCAAGTAATATTCGGCATGCTAATTACATTGCCGGTTGCCAAATTGCATTATCTCTTATAGTTTCCGAGATATGGACTATCGATAATTTACACCTTAGGCTCTGCTTCTAACTTGGGCCCAAATTGTAAAATGGTCTTATCTATTGGCGATTTCGTCCCAATTCACATTCCAAGTGATATTCGGCATGCTAACTACATTGCCGGTTGCGAAATTGCATTATCTCTTATAGTTTCCGAGATATGGACTATCAATAATTTACACCTTAGGCTCTGCTTCTAACTTGGGCCCAAATTGTAAAATGGTCTTATCTATTGGCGATTTCGTTCCAATTCACATTCCAAGTAATATTCGGCATGCTAATTACATTGCCGGTTGCCAAATTGCATTATCTCTTATAGTTTCCGAGATATGGACTATCGATAATTTACACCTTAGGCTCTGCTTCTAACTTGGGCCCAAATTGTAAAATGGTCTTATCTATTGGCGATTTCGTTCCAATTCACATTCCAAGTAATATTCGGCATGCTAATTACATTGCCGGTTGCCAAATTGCATTATCTCTTATAGTTTCCGAGATATGGACTATCAATAATTTACACCTTAGGCTCTGCTTCTAACTTGGGACCAAATTGTAAAATGGTCTTATCTATTGGCGATTTCGTCCCAATTCACATTCCAAGTGATATTCGGCATGCTAATTACATTGCCGATTGCAAAATTGCATTATTTCTTATAGTTTCCGAGATATGGACTATCAATAATTTACACCTTAGGCTCTGCTTCTAACTTGGGCCCAAATTGTAAAATGGTCTTATCTATTGGCGATTTCGTCCCAATTCACATTCCAAGTGATATTCGGCATGCTAATTACATTGCCGGTTGCCAAATTGCATTATCTCTTATAGTTTCCGAGATATGGACTATCGATAATTTACACCTTAGGCTCTGCTTCTAACTTGGGCCCAAATTGTAAAATGGTCTTATCTATTGGCGATTTCGTTCCAATTCACATTCCAAGTAATATTCGGCATGCTAATTACTTTGCCGGTTGCCAAATTGCATTATCTCTTATAGTTTCCGAGATATGGACTATCGATAATTTACACCTTAGGCTCTGCTTCTAACTTGGGCCCAAATTGTAAAATGGTCTTATCTATTGGCGATTTCGTTCCAATTCACATTCCAAGTAATATTCGGCATGCTAATTACATTGCCGGTTGCCAAATTGCATTATCTCTTATAGTTTCCGAGATATGGACTATCGATAATTTACACCTTAGGCTCTGCTTCTAACTTGGGCCCAAATTGTAAAATGGTCTTATCTATTGGCGATTTCGTCCCAATTCACATTCCAAGCGATATTCGGCATGCTAATTACATTGCCGGTTGCGAAATTGCATTATCTCTTATAGTTTCCGAGATATGGACTATCAATAATTTACACCTTAGGCTCTGCTTCTAACTTGGGTCCAAATTGTAAAATGGTCTTATCTATTGGCAATTTCGTTCCAATTCACATTCCAAGTAATATTCGGCATGCTAATTACATTGCCGATTGCAAAATTGCATTATTTCTTATAGTTTCCGAGATATGGACTATCAATAATTTACACCTTAGGCTCTGCTTCTAACTTGGGTCCAAATTGTAAAATGGTCTTATCTATTGGCGATTTCGTTCCAATTCACATTCCAAGTAATATTCGGCATGCTAATTACATTGCCGGTTGCCAAATTGCATTATCTCTTATAGTTTCCGAGATATGGACTATCGATAATTTACACCTTAGGCTCTGCTTCTAACTTGGGCCCAAATTGTAAAATGGTCTTATCTATTGGCGATTTCGTTCCAATTCACATTCCAAGTAATATTCGGCATGCTAATTACTTTGCCGGTTGCCAAATTGCATTATCTCTTATAGTTTCCGAGATATGGACTATCGATAATTTACACCTTAGGCTCTGCTTCTAACTTGGGCCCAAATTGTAAAATGGTCTTATCTATTGGCGATTTCGTTCCAATTCACATTCCAAGTAATATTCGGCATGCTAATTACATTGCCGGTTGCCAAATTGCATTATCTCTTATAGTTTCCGAGATATGGACTATCGATAATTTACACCTTAGGCTCTGCTTCTAACTTGGGCCCAAATTGTAAAATGGTCTTATCTATTGGCGATTTCGTCCCAATTCACATTCCAAGCGATATTCGGCATGCTAATTACATTGCCGGTTGCGAAATTGCATTATCTCTTATAGTTTCCGAGATATGGACTATCAATAATTTACACCTTAGGCTCTGCTTCTAACTTGGGTCCAAATTGTAAAATGGTCTTATCTATTGGCAATTTCGTTCCAATTCACATTCCAAGTAATATTCGGCATGCTAATTACATTGCCGATTGCCAAATTGCATTATCTCTTATAGTTTCCGAGATATGGACTATCGATAATTTACACCTTAGGCTCTGCTTCTAACTTGGGCCCAAAGTGTAAAATGGTCTTATCTATTGGCGATTTCGTTCCAATTCACATTCCAAGTAATATTCGGCATGCTAATTACATTGCCGGTTGCCAAATTGCATTATCTCTTATAGTTTCCGAGATATGGACTATCGATAATTTACACCTTAGGCTCTGCTTCTAACTTGGGCTCAAATTGTAAAATGGTCTTATCTATTGGCGATTTCGTTCCAATTCACATTCCAAGTGATATTCGGCATGCTAATTACATTGCCGGTTGCGAAATTGCATTATCTCTTATAGTTTCCGAGATATGGACTATCAATAATTTACACCTTAGGCTCTGCTTCTAACTTGGGTCCAAATTGTAAAATGGTCTTATCTATTGGCAATTTCGTTCCAATTCACATTCCAAGTAATATTCGGCATGCTAATTACATTGCCGATTGCCAAATTGCATTATCTCTTATAGTTTCCGAGATATGGACTATCGATAATTTACACCTTAGGCTCTGCTTCTAACTTGGGCCCAAATTGTAAAATGGTCTTATCTATTGGCGATTTCGTTCCAATTCACATTCCAAGTAATATTCGGCATGCTAATTACATTGCCGGTTGCCAAATTGCATTATCTCTTATAGTTTCCGAGATATGGACTATCGATAATTTACACCTTAGGCTCTGCTTCTAACTTGGGCCCAAATTGTAAAATGGTCTTATCTATTGGCGATTTCGTTCCAATTCACATTCCAAGTGATATTCGGCATGCTAATTACATTGCCGGTTGCGAAATTGCATTATCTCTTATAGTTTCCGAGATATGGACTATCAATAATTTACACCTTAGGCTCTGCTTCTAACTTGGGACCAAATTGTAAAATGGTCTTATCTATTGGCGATTTCGTTCCAATTCACATTCCAAGTAATATTCGGCATGCTAATTACATTGCCGTTTGCCAAATTGCATTATCTCTTATAGTTTCCGAGATATGGACTATCGATAATTTACACCTTAGGCTCTGCTTCTAACTTGGGCACAAATTGTAAAATGGTCTTATCTATTGGCGATTTCGTTCCAATTCACATTCCAAGTAATATTCGGCATGCTAATTACATTGCCGTTTGCCAAATTGCATTATCTCTTATAGTTTCCGAGATATGGACTATCGATAATTTACACCTTAGGCTCTGCTTCTAACTTGGGCCCAAATTGTAAAATGGTCTTATCTATTGGCGATTTCGTTCCAATTCACATTCCAAGTAATATTCGGCATGCAAATTACATTGCCGGTTGCCAAATTGCATTATCTCTTATAGTTTCCGAGATATGGACTATCGATAATTTACACCTTAGGCTCTGCTTCTAACTTGGGCCCAAATTGTAAAATGGTCTTATCTATTGGCGATTTCGTTCCAATTCACATTCCAAGTAATATTCGGCATGCTAATTACATTGCCGGTTGCCAAATTGCATTATCTCTTATAGTTTCCGAGATATGGACTATCAATAATTTACACCTTAGGCTCTGCTTCTAACTTGGGACCAAATTGTAAAATGGTCTTATCTATTGGCGATTTCGTCCCAATTCACATTCCAAGTGATATTCGGCATGCTAATTACATTGCCGATTGCAAAATTGCATTATTTCTTATAGTTTCCGAGATATGGACTATCAATAATTTACACCTTAGGCTCTGCTTCTAACTTGGGCCCAAATTGTAAAATGGTCTTATCTATTGGCGATTTCGTCCCAATTCACATTCCAAGTGATATTCGGCATGCTAATTACATTGCCGGTTGCGAAATTGCATTATCTCTTATAGTTTCCGAGATATGGACTATCAATAATTTACACCTTAGGCTCTGCTTCTAACTTGGGTCCAAATTGTAAAATGGTCTTATCTATTGGCGATTTCGTTCCAATTCACATTCCAAGTAATATTCGGCATGCTAATTACATTGCCGGTTGCCAAATTGCATTATCTCTTATAGTTTCCGAGATATGGACTATCGATAATTTACACCTTAGGCTCTGCTTCTAACTTGGGCCCAAATTGTAAAATGGTCTTATCTATTGGCGATTTCGTTCCAATTCACATTCCAAGTAATATTCGGCATGCTAATTACTTTGCCGGTTGCCAAATTGCATTATCTCTTATAGTTTCCGAGATATGGACTATCGATAATTTACACCTTAGGCTCTGCTTCTAACTTGGGCCCAAATTGTAAAATGGTCTTATCTATTGGCGATTTCGTTCCAATTCACATTCCAAGTAATATTCGGCATGCTAATTACATTGCCGGTTGCCAAATTGCATTATCTCTTATAGTTTCCGAGATATGGACTATCGATAATTTACACCTTAGGCTCTGCTTCTAACTTGGGCCCAAATTGTAAAATGGTCTTATCTATTGGCGATTTCGTCCCAATTCACATTCCAAGCGATATTCGGCATGCTAATTACATTGCCGGTTGCGAAATTGCATTATCTCTTATAGTTTCCGAGATATGGACTATCAATAATTTACACCTTAGGCTCTGCTTCTAACTTGGGTCCAAATTGTAAAATGGTCTTATCTATTGGCAATTTCGTTCCAATTCACATTCCAAGTAATATTCGGCATGCTAATTACATTGCCGATTGCCAAATTGCATTATCTCTTATAGTTTCCGAGATATGGACTATCGATAATTTACACCTTAGGCTCTGCTTCTAACTTGGGCCCAAAGTGTAAAATGGTCTTATCTATTGGCGATTTCGTTCCAATTCACATTCCAAGTAATATTCGGCATGCTAATTACATTGCCGGTTGCCAAATTGCATTAACTCTTATAGTTTCCGAGATATGGGCTATCGATAATTTACACCTTAGGCTCTGCTTCTAACTTGGGCCCAAATTGTAAAATGGTCTTATCTATTGGCGATTTCGTTCCAATTCACATTCCAAGTAATATTCGGCATGCTAATTACATTGCCGGTTGCCAAATTGCATTATCTCTTATAGTTTCCGAGATATGGACTATCGATAATTTACACCATAGGCTCTGCTTCTAACTTGGGCCCAAATTGTAAAATGGTCTTATCTATTGGCGATTTCGTTCCAATTCACATTCCAAGTAATATTCGGCATGCTAATTACATTGCCGGTTGCCAAATTGCATTATCTCTTATAGTTTCCGAGATATGGACTATCGATAATTTACACCTTAGGCTCTGCTTCTAACTTGGGCCCAAATTGTAAAATGGTCTTATCTATTGGCGATTTCGTTCCAATTCACATTCCAAGTAATATTCAGCATGCTAATTACATTGCCGGCTGCCAAATTGCATTATCTCTTATAGTTTCCCAGATATGGACTATCGATAATTTACACCTTAGGCTCTGCTTCTAACTTGGGCCCAAATTGTAAAATGGTCTTATCTATTGGCGATTTCGTTCCAATTCACATTCCAAGTAATATTCGGCATGCTAATTACATTGCCGGTTGCCAAATTGAATTATCTCTTATAGTTTCCGAGATATGGACTATCGATAATTTACACCTTAGGCTCTGCTTCTAACTTGGGCCCAAATTGTAAAATGGTCTTACCTATTGGCGATTTCGTTCCAATTCACATTCCAAGTAATATTCGGCATGCTAATTACATTGCCGGTTGCCAAATTGCATTATCTCTTATAGTTTCCGAGATATGGACTATCGATAATTTACACCTTAGGCTCTGCTTCTAACTTGGGCCCAAATTGTAAAATGGTCTTATCTATTGGCTATTTCGTTCCAATTCACATTCCAAGTAATATTCGGCATGCTAATTACATTGCCGGTTGCCAAATTGCATTATCTCTTATAGTTTCCGAGATATGGACTATCGATAATTTACACCTTAGGCTCTGCTTCTAACTTGGGCCCAAATTGTAAAGTGGTCTTATCTATTGGCGATTTCGTTCCAATTCACACTCCAAGTAATATTCGGCATGCTAATTACATTGCCGGTTGCGAAATTGCATTATCTCTTATAGTTTCCGAGATATGGACTATCGATAATTTACACCTTAGGCTCTGCTTCTAACTTGGGCCCAAATTGTCAAATGGTCTTATCTATTGGCGATTTCGTTCCAATTCACATTCCAAGTAATATTCGGCATGCTAATTACATTGCCGGTTGCCAAATTGCATTATCTCTTATAGTTTCCGAGATATGGACTATCGATAATTTACACCTTAGGCTCTGCTTCTAACTTGGGCCCAAATTGTAAAATGGTCTTATCTATTGGCGATTTCGTTCCAATTCACATTCCAAGTAATATTCGGCATGCTAATTACATTGCCGGTTGCCAAATTGCATTATCTCTTATAGTTTCCGAGATATGGACTATCGATAATTTACACCTTAGGCTCTGCTTCTAACTTGGGCCCAAATTGTAAAATGGTCTTATCTATTGGCGATTTCGTCCCAATTCACATTCCAAGTGATATTCGGCATGCTAACTACATTGCCGGTTGCGAAATTGCATTATCTCTTATAGTTTCCGAGATATGGACTATCAATAATTTACACCTTAGGCTCTGCTTCTAACTTGGGCCCAAATTGTAAAATGGTCTTATCTATTGGCGATTTCGTTCCAATTCACATTCCAAGTAATATTCGGCATGCTAATTACATTGCCGGTTGCCAAATTGCATTATCTCTTATAGTTTCCGAGATATGGACTATCGATAATTTACACCTTAGGCTCTGCTTCTAACTTGGGCCCAAATTGTAAAATGGTCTTATCTATTGGCGATTTCGTTCCAATTCACATTCCAAGTAATATTCGGCATGCTAATTACATTGCCGGTTGCCAAATTGCATTATCTCTTATAGTTTCCGAGATATGGACTATCGATAATTTACACCTTAGGCTCTGCTTCTAACTTGGGCCCTAATTGTAAAATGGTCTTATCTATTGGCGATTTCGTTCCAATTCACACTCCAAGTAATATTCGGCATGCTAATTACATTGCCGGTTGCGAAATTGCATTATCTCTTATAGTTTCCGAGATATGGACTATCGATAATTTACACCTTAGGCTCTGCTTCTAACTTGGGCCCAAATTGTAAAATGGTCTTATCTATTGGCGATTTCGTTCCAATTCACATTCCAAGTAATATTCGGCATGCTAATTACATTGCCGGTTGCCAAATTGCATTATCTCTTATAGTTTCCGAGATATGGACTATCGATAATTTACACCTTAGGCTCTGCTTCTAACTTGGGCCCAAATTGTAAAATGGTCTTATCTATTGGCGATTTCGTTCCAATTCACATTCCAAGTAATATTCGGCATGCAAATTACATTGCCGGTTGCCAAATTGCATTATCTCTTATAGTTTCCGAGATATGGACTATCGATAATTTACACCTTAGGCTCTGCTTCTAACTTGGGCCCAAATTGTAAAATGGTCTTATCTATTGGCGATTTCGTTCCAATTCACATTCCAAGTAATATTCGGCATGCTAATTACATTGCCGGTTGCCAAATTGCATTATCTCTTATAGTTTCCGAGATATGGACTATCAATAATTTACACCTTAGGCTCTGCTTCTAACTTGGGACCAAATTGTAAAATGGTCTTATCTATTGGCGATTTCGTCCCAATTCACATTCCAAGTGATATTCGGCATGCTAATTACATTGCCGGTTGCGAAATTGCATTATCTCTTATAGTTTCCGAGATATGGACTATCAATAATTTACACCTTAGGCTCTGCTTCTAACTTGGGCCCAAATTGTAAAATGGTCTTATCTATTGGCGATTTCGTCCCAATTCACATTCCAAGTGATATTCGGCATGCTAATTACATTGCCGGTTGCGAAATTGCATTATCTCTTATAGTTTCCGAGATATGGACTATCAATTATTTACACCTTAGGCTCTGCTTCTAACTTGGGTCCAAATTGTAAAATGGTCTTATCTATTGGCGATTTCGTTCCAATTCACATTCCAAGTAATATTCGGCATGCTAATTACATTGCCGGTTGCCAAATTGCATTATCTCTTATAGTTTCCGAGATATGGACTATCGATAATTTACACCTTAGGCTCTGCTTCTAACTTGGGCCCAAATTGTAAAATGGTCTTATCTATTGGCGATTTCGTTCCAATTCACATTCCAAGTAATATTCAGCATGCTAATTACATTGCCGGTTGCCAAATTGCATTATCTCTTATAGTTTCCCAGATATGGACTATCGATAATTTACACCTTAGGCTCTGCTTCTAACTTGGGCCCAAATTGTAAAATGGTCTTATCTATTGGCGATTTCGTTCCAATTCACATTCCAAGTAATATTCGGCATGCTAATTACATTGCCGGTTGCCAAATTGAATTATCTCTTATAGTTTCCGAGATATGGACTATCGATAATTTACACCTTAGGCTCTGCTTCTAACTTGGGCCCAAATTGTAAAATGGTCTCACCTATTGGCGATTTCGTTCCAATTCACATTCCAAGTAATATTCGGCATGCTAATTACATTGCCGGTTGCCAAATTGCATTATCTCTTATAGTTTCCGAGATATGGACTATCGATAATTTACACCTTAGGCTCTGCTTCTAACTTGGGCCCAAATTGTAAAATGGTCTTATCTATTGGCTATTTCGTTCCAATTCACATTCCAAGTAATATTCGGCATGCTAATTACATTGCCGGTTGCCAAATTGCATTATCTCTTATAGTTTCCGAGATATGGACTATCGATAATTTACACCTTAGGCTCTGCTTCTAACTTGGGCCCAAATTGTCAAATGGTCTTATCTATTGGCGATTTCGTTCCAATTCACATTCCAAGTAATATTCGGCATGCTAATTACATTGCCGGTTGCCAAATTGCATTATCTCTTATAGTTTCCGAAATATGGACTATCGATAATTTACACCTTAGGCTCTGCTTCTAACTTGGGCCCAAATTGTAAAATGGTCTTATCTATTGGCGATTTCGTTCCAATTCACATTCCAAGTAATATTCGGCATGCTAATTACATTGCCGGTTGCCAAATTGCATTATCTCTTATAGTTTCCGAGATATGGACTATCGATAATTTACACCTTAGGCTCTGCTTCTAACTTGGGCCCAAATTGTAAAATGGTCTTATCTATTGGCGATTTCGTCCCAATTCACATTCCAAGTGATATTCGGCATGCTAACTACATTGCCGGTTGCGAAATTGCATTATCTCTTATAGTTTCCGAGATATGGACTATCAATAATTTACACCTTAGGCTCTGCTTCTAACTTGGGCCCAAATTGTAAAATGGTCTTATCTATTGGCGATTTCGTTCCAATTCACATTCCAAGTAATATTCGGCATGCTAATTACATTGCCGGTTGCCAAATTGCATTATCTCTTATAGTTTCCGAGATATGGACTATCGATAATTTACACCTTAGGCTCTGCTTCTAACTTGGGCCCAAATTGTAAAATGGTCTTATCTATTGGCGATTTCGTTCCAATTCACATTCCAAGTAATATTCGGCATGCTAATTACATTGCCGGTTGCCAAATTGCATTATCTCTTATAGTTTCCGAGATATGGACTATCGATAATTTACACCTTAGGCTCTGCTTCTAACTTGGGCCCTAATTGTAAAATGGTCTTATCTATTGGCGATTTCGTTCCAATTCACACTCCAAGTAATATTCGGCATGCTAATTACATTGCCGGTTGCGAAATTGCATTATCTCTTATAGTTTCCGAGATATGGACTATCGATAATTTACACCTTAGGCTCTGCTTCTAACTTGGGCCCAAATTGTAAAATGGTCTTATCTATTGGCGATTTCGTTCCAATTCACATTCCAAGTAATATTCGGCATGCTAATTACATTGCCGGTTGCCAAATTGCATTATCTCTTATAGTTTCCGAGATATGGACTATCGATAATTTACACCTTAGGCTCTGCTTCTAACTTGGGCCCAAATTGTAAAATGGTCTTATCTATTGGCGATTTCGTTCCAATTCACATTCCAAGTAATATTCGGCATGCAAATTACATTGCCGGTTGCCAAATTGCATTATCTCTTATAGTTTCCGAGATATGGACTATCGATAATTTACACCTTAGGCTCTGCTTCTAACTTGGGCCCAAATTGTAAAATGGTCTTATCTATTGGCGATTTCGTTCCAATTCACATTCCAAGTAATATTCGGCATGCTAATTACATTGCCGGTTGCCAAATTGCATTATCTCTTATAGTTTCCGAGATATGGACTATCAATAATTTACACCTTAGGCTCTGCTTCTAACTTGGGACCAAATTGTAAAATGGTCTTATCTATTGGCGATTTCGTCCCAATTCACATTCCAAGTGATATTCGGCATGCTAATTACATTGCCGGTTGCGAAATTGCATTATCTCTTATAGTTTCCGAGATATGGACTATCAATAATTTACACCTTAGGCTCTGCTTCTAACTTGGGCCCAAATTGTAAAATGGTCTTATCTATTGGCGATTTCGTCCCAATTCACATTCCAAGTGATATTCGGCATGCTAATTACATTGCCGGTTGCGAAATT
The DNA here is from genome assembly GCF_030347505.1 of Rhynchophorus ferrugineus. Lineage (NCBI taxonomy): Eukaryota > Metazoa > Arthropoda > Insecta > Coleoptera > Curculionidae > Rhynchophorus > Rhynchophorus ferrugineus. Next base: position 160,153 of record NW_027472805.1, on the reverse strand, counting down.
GCATTATCTCTTATAGTTTCCGAGATATGGACTATCAATTATTTACACCTTAGGCTCTGCTTCTAACTTGGGTCCAAATTGTAAAATGGTCTTATCTATTGGCGATTTCGTTCCAATTCACATTCCAAGTAATATTCGGCATGCTAATTACATTGCCGGTTGCCAAATTGCATTATCTCTTATAGTTTCCGAGATATGGACTATCGATAATTTACACCTTAGGCTCTGCTTCTAACTTGGGCCCAAATTGTAAAATGGTCTTATCTATTGGCGATTTCGTTCCAATTCACATTCCAAGTAATATTCAGCATGCTAATTACATTGCCGGTTGCCAAATTGCATTATCTCTTATAGTTTCCCAGATATGGACTATCGATAATTTACACCTTAGGCTCTGCTTCTAACTTGGGCCCAAATTGTAAAATGGTCTTATCTATTGGCGATTTCGTTCCAATTCACATTCCAAGTAATATTCGGCATGCTAATTACATTGCCGGTTGCCAAATTGAATTATCTCTTATAGTTTCCGAGATATGGACTATCGATAATTTACACCTTAGGCTCTGCTTCTAACTTGGGCCCAAATTGTAAAATGGTCTCACCTATTGGCGATTTCGTTCCAATTCACATTCCAAGTAATATTCGGCATGCTAATTACATTGCCGGTTGCCAAATTGCATTATCTCTTATAGTTTCCGAGATATGGACTATCGATAATTTACACCTTAGGCTCTGCTTCTAACTTGGGCCCAAATTGTAAAATGGTCTTATCTATTGGCTATTTCGTTCCAATTCACATTCCAAGTAATATTCGGCATGCTAATTACATTGCCGGTTGCCAAATTGCATTATCTCTTATAGTTTCCGAGATATGGACTATCGATAATTTACACCTTAGGCTCTGCTTCTAACTTGGGCCCAAATTGTAAAATGGTCTTATCTATTGGCGATTTCGTTCCAATTCACATTCCAAGTAATATTCGGCATGCTAATTACATTGCCGGTTGCCAAATTGCATTATCTCTTATAGTTTCCGAGATATGGACTATCGATAATTTACACCTTAGGCTCTGCTTCTAACTTGGGCCCAAATTGTAAAATGGTCTTATCTATTGGCGATTTCGTTCCAATTCACATTCCAAGTAATATTCGGCATGCTAATTACATTGCCGGTTGCCAAATTGCATTATCTCTTATAGTTTCCGAGATATGGACTATCGATAATTTACACCTTAGGCTCTGCTTCTAACTTGGGCCCTAATTGTAAAATGGTCTTATCTATTGGCGATTTCGTTCCAATTCACACTCCAAGTAATATTCGGCATGCTAATTACATTGCCGGTTGCGAAATTGCATTATCTCTTATAGTTTCCGAGATATGGGCTATCGATAATTTACACCTTAGGCTCTGCTTCTAACTTGGGCCCAAATTGTAAAATGGTCTTATCTATTGGCGATTTCGTTCCAATTCACATTCCAAGTAATATTCGGCATGCTAATTACATTGCCGGTTGCCAAATTGCATTATCTCTTATAGTTTCCGAGATATGGACTATCGATAATTTACACCTTAGGCTCTGCTTCTAACTTGGGCCCAAATTGTAAAATGGTCTTATCTATTGGCGATTTCGTTCCAATTCACATTCCAAGTAATATTCGGCATGCAAATTACATTGCCGGTTGCCAAATTGCATTATCTCTTATAGTTTCCGAGATATGGACTATCGATAATTTACACCTTAGGCTCTGCTTCTAACTTGGGCCCAAATTGTAAAATGGTCTTATCTATTGGCGATTTCGTTCCAATTCACATTCCAAGTAATATTCGGCATGCTAATTACATTGCCGGTTGCCAAATTGCATTATCTCTTATAGTTTCCGAGATATGGACTATCAATAATTTACACCTTAGGCTCTGCTTCTAACTTGGGACCAAATTGTAAAATGGTCTTATCTATTGGCGATTTCGTCCCAATTCACATTCCAAGTGATATTCGGCATGCTAATTACATTGCCGGTTGCGAAATTGCATTATCTCTTATAGTTTCCGAGATATGGACTATCAATAATTTACACCTTAGGCTCTGCTTCTAACTTGGGACCAAATTGTAAAATGGTCTTATCTATTGGCGATTTCGTCCCAATTCACATTCCAAGTGATATTCGGCATGCTAATTACATTGCCGGTTGCCAAATTGCATTATCTCTTATAGTTTCCGAGATATGGACTATCGATAATTTACACCTTAGGCTCTGCTTCTAACTTGGGCCCAAATTGTAAAATGGTCTTATCTATTGGCGATTTCGTTCCAATTCACATTCCAAGTAATATTCAGCATGCTAATTACATTGCCGGTTGCCAAATTGCATTATCTCTTATAGTTTCCCAGATATGGACTATCGATAATTTACACCTTAGGCTCTGCTTCTAACTTGGGCCCAAATTGTAAAATGGTCTTATCTATTGGCGATTTCGTTCCAATTCACATTCCAAGTAATATTCGGCATGCTAATTACATTGCCGGTTGCCAAATTGAATTATCTCTTATAGTTTCCGAGATATGGACTATCGATAATTTACACCTTAGGCTCTGCTTCTAACTTGGGCCCAAATTGTAAAATGGTCTTACCTATTGGCGATTTCGTTCCAATTCACATTCCAAGTAATATTCGGCATGCTAATTACATTGCCGGTTGCCAAATTGCATTATCTCTTATAGTTTCCGAGATATGGACTATCGATAATTTACACCTTAGGCTCTGCTTCTAACTTGGGCCCAAATTGTAAAATGGTCTTATCTATTGGCTATTTCGTTCCAATTCACATTCCAAGTAATATTCGGCATGCTAATTACATTGCCGGTTGCCAAATTGCATTATCTCTTATAGTTTCCGAGATATGGACTATCGATAATTTACACCTTAGGCTCTGCTTCTAACTTGGGCCCAAATTGTAAAGTGGTCTTATCTATTGGCGATTTCGTTCCAATTCACACTCCAAGTAATATTCGGCATGCTAATTACATTGCCGGTTGCGAAATTGCATTATCTCTTATAGTTTCCGAGATATGGACTATCGATAATTTACACCTTAGGCTCTGCTTCTAACTTGGGCCCAAATTGTCAAATGGTCTTATCTATTGGCGATTTCGTTCCAATTCACATTCCAAGTATTATTCGGCATGCTAATTACATTGCCGGTTGCCAAATTGCATTATCTCTTATAGTTTCCGAGATATGGACTATCGATAATTTACACCTTAGGCTCTGCTTCTAACTTGGGCCCAAATTGTAAAATGGTCTTATCTATTGGCGATTTCGTTCCAATTCACATTCCAAGTAATATTCGGCATGCTAATTACATTGCCGGTTGCCAAATTGCATTATCTCTTATAGTTTCCGAGATATGGACTATCGATAATTTACACCTTAGGCTCTGCTTCTAACTTGGGCCCAAATTGTAAAATGGTCTTATCTATTGGCGATTTCGTCCCAATTCACATTCCAAGTGATATTCGGCATGCTAACTACATTGCCGGTTGCGAAATTGCATTATCTCTTATAGTTTCCGAGATATGGACTATCGATAATTTACACCTTAGGCTCTGCTTCTAACTTGGGCCCAAATTGTAAAATGGTCTTATCTATTGGCGATTTCGTTCCAATTCACATTCCAAGTGATATTCAGCATGCTAATTACATTGCCGGTTGCGAAATTGCATTATCTCTTATAGTTTCCGAGATATGGACTATCAATAATTTACACCTTAGGCTCTGCTTCTAACTTGGGACCAAATTGTAAAATGGTCTTATCTATTGGCGATTTCGTTCCAATTCACATTCCAAGTAATATTCGGCATGCTAATTACATTGCCGTTTGCCAAATTGCATTATCTCTTATAGTTTCCGAGATATGGACTATCGATTATTTACACCTTAGGCTCTGCTTCTAACTTGGGCCCAAATTGTAAAATGGTCTTATCTATTGGCGATTTCGTTCCAATTCACATTCCAAGTAATATTCGGCATGCAAATTACATTGCCGGTTGCCAAATTGCATTATATCTTATAGTTTCCGAGATATGGACTATCGATAATTTACACCTTAGGCTCTGCTTCTAACTTGGGCCCAAATTGTAAAATGGTCTTATCTATTGGCGATTTCGTTCCAATTCACATTCCAAGTAATATTCGGCATGCTAATTACATTGCCGGTTGCCAAATTGCATTATCTCTTATAGTTTCCGAGATATGGACTATCAATAATTTACACCTTAGGCTCTGCTTCTAACTTGGGACCAAATTGTAAAATGGTCTTATCTATTGGCGATTTCGTCCCAATTCACATTCCAAGTGATATTCGGCATGCTACTTACATTGCCGATTGCGAAATTGCATTATCTCTTATAGTTTCCGAGATATGGACTATCAATAATTTACACCTTAGGCTCTGCTTCTAACTTGGGCCCAAATTGTAAAATGGTCTTATCTATTGGCGATTTCGTCCCAATTCACATTCCAAGTGATATTCGGCATGCTAATTACATTGCCGGTTGCGAAATTGCATTATCTCTTATAGTTTCCGAGATATGGACTATCAATAATTTACACCTTAGGCTCTGCTTCTAACTTGGGCCCAAATTGTAAAATGGTCTTATCTATTGGCGATTTCGTTCCAATTCACATTCCAAGTAATATTCGGCATGCTAATTACATTGCCGGTTGCCAAATTGCATTATCTCTTATAGTTTCCGAGATATGGACTATCGATAATTTACACCTTAGGCTCTGCTTCTAACTTGGGCCCAAATTGTAAAATGGTCTTATCTATTGGCGATTTCGTCCCAATTCACATTCCAAGCGATATTCGGCATGCTAATTACATTGCCGGTTGCGAAATTGCATTATCTCTTATAGTTTCCGAGATATGGACTATCAATAATTTACACCTTAGGCTCTGCTTCTAACTTGGGTCCAAATTGTAAAATGGTCTTATCTATTGGCAATTTCGTTCCAATTCACATTCCAAGTAATATTCGGCATGCTAATTACATTGCCGATTGCCAAATTGCATTATCTCTTATAGTTTCCGAGATATGGACTATCGATAATTTACACCTTAGGCTCTGCTTCTAACTTGGGCCCAAATTGTAAAATGGTCTTATCTATTGGCGATTTCGTTCCAATTCACATTCCAAGTAATATTCGGCATGCTAATTACATTGCCGGTTGCCAAATTGCATTAACTCTTATAGTTTCCGAGATATGGGCTATCGATAATTTACACCTTAGGCTCTGCTTCTAACTTGGGCCCAAATTGTAAAATGGTCTTATCTATTGGCGATTTCGTTCCAATTCACATTCCAAGTAATATTCGGCATGCTAATTACATTGCCGGTTGCCAAATTGCATTATCTCTTATAGTTTCCGAGATATGGACTATCGATAATTTACACCATAGGCTCTGCTTCTAACTTGGGCCCAAATTGTAAAATGGTCTTATCTATTGGCGATTTCGTTCCAATTCACATTCCAAGTAATATTCGGCATGCTAATTACATTGCCGGTTGCCAAATTGCATTATCTCTTATAGTTTCCGAGATATGGACTATCGATAATTTACACCTTAGGCTCTGCTTCTAACTTGGGCCCAAATTGTAAAATGGTCTTATCTATTGGCGATTTCGTTCCAATTCACATTCCAAGTAATATTCAGCATGCTAATTACATTGCCGGTTGCCAAATTGCATTATCTTTTATAGTTTCCCAGATATGGACTATCGATAATTTTCACCTTAGGCTCTGCTTCTAACTTGGGCCCAAATTGTAAAATGGTCTTATCTATTGGCGATTTCGTTCCAATTCACATTCCAAGTAATATTCGGCATGCTAATTACATTGCCGGTTGCCAAATTGAATTATCTCTTATAGTTTCCGAGATATGGACTATCGATAATTTACACCTTAGGCTCTGCTTCTAACTTGGGCCCAAATTGTAAAATGGTCTTACCTATTGGCGATTTCGTTCCAATTCACATTCCAAGTAATATTCGGCATGCTAATTACATTGCCGGTTGCCAAATTGCATTATCTCTTATAGTTTCCGAGATATGGACTATCGATAATTTACACCTTAGGCTCTGCTTCTAACTTGGGCCCAAATTGTAAAATGGTCTTATCTATTGGCTATTTCGTTCCAATTCACATTCCAAGTAATATTCGGCATGCTAATTACATTGCCGGTTGCCAAATTGCATTATCTCTTATAGTTTCCGAGATATGGACTATCGATAATTTACACCTTAGGCTCTGCTTCTAACTTGGGCCCAAATTGTAAAGTGGTCTTATCTATTGGCGATTTCGTTCCAATTCACACTCCAAGTAATATTCGGCATGCTAATTACATTGCCGGTTGCGAAATTGCATTATCTCTTATAGTTTCCGAGATATGGACTATCGATAATTTACACCTTAGGCTCTGCTTCTAACTTGGGCCCAAATTGTCAAATGGTCTTATCTATTGGCGATTTCGTTCCAATTCACATTCCAAGTAATATTCGGCATGCTAATTACATTGCCGGTTGCCAAATTGCATTATCTCTTATAGTTTCCGAGATATGGACTATCGATAATTTACACCTTAGGCTCTGCTTCTAACTTGGGCCCAAATTGTAAAATGGTCTTATCTATTGGCGATTTCGTTCCAATTCACATTCCAAGTAATATTCGGCATGCTAATTACATTGCCGGTTGCCAAATTGCATTATCTCTTATAGTTTCCGAGATATGGACTATCGATAATTTACACCTTAGGCTCTGCTTCTAACTTGGGCCCAAATTGTAAAATGGTCTTATCTATTGGCGATTTCGTCCCAATTCACATTCCAAGTGATATTCGGCATGCTAACTACATTGCCGGTTGCGAAATTGCATTATCTCTTATAGTTTCCGAGATATGGACTATCAATAATTTACACCTTAGGCTCTGCTTCTAACTTGGGCCCAAATTGTAAAATGGTCTTATCTATTGGCGATTTCGTTCCAATTCACATTCCAAGTAATATTCGGCATGCTAATTACATTGCCGGTTGCCAAATTGCATTATCTCTTATAGTTTCCGAGATATGGACTATCGATAATTTACACCTTAGGCTCTGCTTCTAACTTGGGCCCAAATTGTAAAATGGTCTTATCTATTGGCGATTTCGTTCCAATTCACATTCCAAGTAATATTCGGCATGCTAATTACATTGCCGGTTGCCAAATTGCATTATCTCTTATAGTTTCCGAGATATGGACTATCGATAATTTACACCTTAGGCTCTGCTTCTAACTTGGGCCCAAATTGTAAAATGGCCTTATCTATTGGCGATTTCGTTCCAATTCACATTCCAAGTAATATTCGGCATGCTAATTACATTGCCGGTTGCCAAATTGCATTATCTCTTATAGTTTCCGAGATATGGACTATCGATAATTTACACCTTAGGCTCTGCTTCTAACTTGGGCCCAAATTGTAAAATGGTCTTATCTATTGGCGATTTCGTCCCAATTCACATTCCAAGCGATATTCGGCATGCTAATTACATTGCCGGTTGCGAAATTGCATTATCTCTTATAGTTTCCGAGATATGGACTATCAATAATTTACACCTTAGGCTCTGCTTCTAACTTGGGTCCAAATTGTAAAATGGTCTTATCTATTGGCAATTTCGTTCCAATTCACATTCCAAGTAATATTCGGCATGCTAATTACATTGCCGATTGCCAAATTGCATTATCTCTTATAGTTTCCGAGATATGGACTATCGATAATTTACACCTTAGGCTCTGCTTCTAACTTGGGCCCAAATTGTAAAATGGTCTTATCTATTGGCGATTTCGTTCCAATTCACATTCCAAGTAATATTCGGCATGCTAATTACATTGCCGGTTGCCAAATTGCATTAACTCTTATAGTTTCCGAGATATGGGCTATCGATAATTTACACCTTAGGCTCTGCTTCTAACTTGGGCCCAAATTGTAAAATGGTCTTATCTATTGGCGATTTCGTTCCAATTCACATTCCAAGTAATATTCGGCATGCTAATTACATTGCCGGTTGCCAAATTGCATTATCTCTTATAGTTTCCGAGATATGGACTATCGATAATTTACACCATAGGCTCTGCTTCTAACTTGGGCCCAAATTGTAAAATGGTCTTATCTATTGGCGATTTCGTTCCAATTCACATTCCAAGTAATATTCGGCATGCTAATTACATTGCCGGTTGCCAAATTGCATTATCTCTTATAGTTTCCGAGATATGGACTATCGATAATTTACACCTTAGGCTCTGCTTCTAACTTGGGCCCAAATTGTAAAATGGTCTTATCTATTGGCGATTTCGTTCCAATTCACATTCCAAGTAATATTCAGCATGCTAATTACATTGCCGGTTGCCAAATTGCATTATCTTTTATAGTTTCCCAGATATGGACTATCGATAATTTTCACCTTAGGCTCTGCTTCTAACTTGGGCCCAAATTGTAAAATGGTCTTATCTATTGGCGATTTCGTTCCAATTCACATTCCAAGTAATATTCGGCATGCTAATTACATTGCCGGTTGCCAAATTGAATTATCTCTTATAGTTTCCGAGATATGGACTATCGATAATTTACACCTTAGGCTCTGCTTCTAACTTGGGCCCAAATTGTAAAATGGTCTTATCTATTGGCGATTTCGTCCCAATTCACATTCCAAGTGATATTCGGCATGCTAATTACATTGCCGGTTGCGAAATTGCATTATCTCTTATAGTTTCCGAGATATGGACTATCAATAATTTACACCTTAGGCTCTGCTTCTAACTTGGGTCCAAATTGTAAAATGGTCTTATCTATTGGCGATTTCGTTCCAATTCACATTCCAAGTAATATTCGGCATGCTAATTACATTGCCGGTTGCCAAATTGCATTATCTCTTATAGTTTCCGAGATATGGACTATCGATAATTTACACCTTAGGCTCTGCTTCTAACTTGGGCCCAAATTGTAAAATGGTCTTATCTATTGGCGATTTCGTTCCAATTCACATTCCAAGTAATATTCGGCATGCTAATTACATTGCCGGTTGCCAAATTGCATTATCTCTTATAGTTTCCGAGATATGGACTATCGATAATTTACACCTTAGGCTCTGCTTCTAACTTGGGCCCAAATTGTAAAATGGTCTTATCTATTGGCGATTTCGTTCCAATTCACATTCCAAGTAATATTCGGCATGCTAATTACATTGCCGGTTGCCAAATTGCATTATCTCTTATAGTTTCCGAGATATGGACTATCGATAATTTACACCTTAGGCTCTGCTTCTAACTTGGGCCCAAATTGTAAAATGGTCTTATCTATTGGCGATTTCGTCCCAATTCACATTCCAAGCGATATTCGGCATGCTAATTACATTGCCGGTTGCGAAATTGCATTATCTCTTATAGTTTCCGAGATATGGACTATCAATAATTTACACCTTAGGCTCTGCTTCTAACTTGGGTCCAAATTGTAAAATGGTCTTATCTATTGGCAATTTCGTTCCAATTCACATTCCAAGTAATATTCGGCATGCTAATTACATTGCCGATTGCCAAATTGCATTATCTCTTATAGTTTCCGAGATATGGACTATCGATAATTTACACCTTAGGCTCTGCTTCTAACTTGGGCCCAAATTGTAAAATGGTCTTATCTATTGGCGATTTCGTTCCAATTCACATTCCAAGTAATATTCGGCATGCTAATTACATTGCCGGTTGCCAAATTGCATTAACTCTTATAGTTTCCGAGATATGGGCTATCGATAATTTACACCTTAGGCTCTGCTTCTAACTTGGGCCCAAATTGTAAAATGGTCTTATCTATTGGCGATTTCGTTCCAATTCACATTCCAAGTAATATTCGGCATGCTAATTACATTTCCGGTTGCCAAATTGCATTATCTCTTATAGTTTCCGAGATATGGACTATCGATAATTTACACCATAGGCTCTGCTTCTAACTTGGGCCCAAATTGTAAAATGGTCTTATCTATTGGCGATTTCGTTCCAATTCACATTCCAAGTAATATTCGGCATGCTAATTACATTGCCGGTTGCCAAATTGCATTATCTCTTATAGTTTCCGAGATATGGACTATCGATAATTTACACCTTAGGCTCTGCTTCTAACTTGGGCCCAAATTGTAAAATGGTCTTATCTATTGGCGATTTCGTTCCAATTCACATTCCAAGTAATATTCAGCATGCTAATTACATTGCCGGTTGCCAAATTGCATTATCTTTTATAGTTTCCCAGATATGGACTATCGATAATTTTCACCTTAGGCTCTGCTTCTAACTTGGGCCCAAATTGTAAAATGGTCTTATCTATTGGCGATTTCGTTCCAATTCACATTCCAAGTAATATTCGGCATGCTAATTACATTGCCGGTTGCCAAATTGAATTATCTCTTATAGTTTCTGAGATATGGACTATCGATAATTTACACCTTAGGCTCTGCTTCTAACTTGGGCCCAAATTGTAAAATGGTCTTACCTATTGGCGATTTCGTTCCAATTCACATTCCAAGTAATATTCGGCATGCTAATTACATTGCCGGTTGCCAAATTGCATTATCTCTTATAGTTTCCGAGATATGGACTATCGATAATTTACACCTTAGGCTCTGCTTCTAACTTGGGCCCAAATTGTAAAATGGTCTTATCTATTGGCTATTTCGTTCCAATTCACATTCCAAGTAATATTCGGCATGCTAATTACATTGCCGGTTGCCAAATTGCATTATCTCTTATAGTTTCCGAGATATGGACTATCGATAATTTACACCTTAGGCTCTGCTTCTAACTTGGGCCCAAATTGTAAAGTGGTCTTATCTATTGGCGATTTCGTTCCAATTCACACTCCAAGTAATATTCGGCATGCTAATTACATTGCCGGTTGCGAAATTGCATTATCTCTTATAGTTTCCGAGATATGGACTATCGATAATTTACACCTTAGGCTCTGCTTCTAACTTGGGCCCAAATTGTCAAATGGTCTTATCTATTGGCGATTTCGTTCCAATTCACATTCCAAGTAATATTCGGCATGCTAATTACATTGCCGGTTGCCAAATTGCATTATCTCTTATAGTTTCCGAGATATGGACTATCGATAATTTACACCTTAGGCTCTGCTTCTAACTTGGGCCCAAATTGTAAAATGGTCTTATCTATTGGCGATTTCTTTCCAATTCACATTCCAAGTAATATTCGGCATGCTAATTACATTGCCGGTTGCCAAATTGCATTATCTCTTATAGTTTCCGAGATATGGACTATCGATAATTTACACCTTAGGCTCTGCTTCTAACTTGGGCCCAAATTGTAAAATGGTCTTATCTATTGGCGATTTCGTCCCAATTCACATTCCAAGTGATATTCGGCATGCTAACTACATTGCCGGTTGCGAAATTGCATTATCTCTTATAGTTTCCGAGATATGGACTATCAATAATTTACACCTTAGGCTCTGCTTCTAACTTGGGCCCAAATTGTAAAATGGTCTTATCTATTGGCGATTTCGTTCCAATTCACATTCCAAGTAATATTCGGCATGCTAATTACATTGCCGGTTGCCAAATTGCATTATCTCTTATAGTTTCCGAGATATGGACTATCGATAATTTACACCTTAGGCTCTGCTTCTAACTTGGGCCCAAATTGTAAAATGGTCTTATCTATTGGCGATTTCGTTCCAATTCACATTCCAAGTAATATTCGGCATGCTAATTACATTGCCGGTTGCCAAATTGCATTATCTCTTATAGTTTCCGAGATATGGACTATCGATAATTTACACCTTAGGCTCTGCTTCTAACTTGGGCCCAAATTGTAAAATGGCCTTATCTATTGGCGATTTCGTTCCAATTCACATTCCAAGTAATATTCGGCATGCTAATTACATTGCCGGTTGCCAAATTGCATTATCTCTTATAGTTTCCGAGATATGGACTATCGATAATTTACACCTTAGGCTCTGCTTCTAACTTGGGCCCAAATTGTAAAATGGTCTTATCTATTGGCGATTTCGTCCCAATTCACATTCCAAGCGATATTCGGCATGCTAATTACATTGCCGGTTGCGAAATTGCATTATCTCTTATAGTTTCCGAGATATGGACTATCAATAATTTACACCTTAGGCTCTGCTTCTAACTTGGGTCCAAATTGTAAAATGGTCTTATCTATTGGCAATTTCGTTCCAATTCACATTCCAAGTAATATTCGGCATGCTAATTACATTGCCGATTGCCAAATTGCATTATCTCTTATAGTTTCCGAGATATGGACTATCGATAATTTACACCTTAGGCTCTGCTTCTAACTTGGGCCCAAATTGTAAAATGGTCTTATCTATTGGCGATTTCGTTCCAATTCACATTCCAAGTAATATTCGGCATGCTAATTACATTGCCGGTTGCCAAATTGCATTAACTCTTATAGTTTCCGAGATATGGGCTATCGATAATTTACACCTTAGGCTCTGCTTCTAACTTGGGCCCAAATTGTAAAATGGTCTTATCTATTGGCGATTTCGTTCCAATTCACATTCCAAGTAATATTCGGCATGCTAATTACATTGCCGGTTGCCAAATTGCATTATCTCTTATAGTTTCCGAGATATGGACTATCGATAATTTACACCATAGGGTCTGCTTCTAACTTGGGCCCAAATTGTAAAATGGTCTTATCTATTGGCGATTTCGTTCCAATTCACATTCCAAGTAATATTCGGCATGCTAATTACATTGCCGGTTGCCAAATTGCATTATCTCTTATAGTTTCCGAGATATGGACTATCGATAATTTACACCTTAGGCTCTGCTTCTAACTTGGGCCCAAATTGTAAAATGGTCTTATCTATTGGCGATTTCGTTCCAATTCACATTCCAAGTAATATTCAGCATGCTAATTACATTGCCGGTTGCCAAATTGCATTATCTTTTATAGTTTCCCAGATATGGACTATCGATAATTTTCACCTTAGGCTCTGCTTCTAACTTGGGCCCAAATTGTAAAATGGTCTTATCTATTGGCGATTTCGTTCCAATTCACATTCCAAGTAATATTCGGCATGCTAATTACATTGCCGGTTGCCAAATTGAATTATCTCTTATAGTTTCCGAGATATGGACTATCGATAATTTACACCTTAGGCTCTGCTTCTAACTTGGGCCCAAATTGTAAAATGGTCTTACCTATTGGCGATTTCGTTCCAATTCACATTCCAAGTAATATTCGGCATGCTAATTACATTGCCGGTTGCCAAATTGCATTATCTCTTATAGTTTCCGAGATATGGACTATCGATAATTTACACCTTAGGCTCTGCTTCTAACTTGGGCCCAAATTGTAAAATGGTCTTATCTATTGGCTATTTCGTTCCAATTCACATTCCAAGTAATATTCGGCATGCTAATTACATTGCCGGTTGCCAAATTGCATTATCTCTTATAGTTTCCGAGATATGGACTATCGATAATTTACACCTTAGGCTCTGCTTCTAACTTGGGCCCAAATTGTAAAGTGGTCTTATCTATTGGCGATTTCGTTCCAATTCACACTCCAAGTAATATTCGGCATGCTAATTACATTGCCGGTTGCGAAATTGCATTATCTCTTATAGTTTCCGAGATATGGACTATCGATAATTTACACCTTAGGCTCTGCTTCTAACTTGGGCCCAAATTGTCAAATGGTCTTATCTATTGGCGATTTCGTTCCAATTCACAATCCAAGTAATATTCGGCATGCTAATTACATTGCCGGTTGCCAAATTGCATTATCTCTTATAGTTTCCGAGATATGGACTATCGATAATTTACACCTTAGGCTCTGCTTCTAACTTGGGCCCAAATTGTAAAATGGTCTTATCTATTGGCGATTTCGTTCCAATTCACATTCCAAGTAATATTCGGCATGCTAATTACATTGCCGGTTGCCAAATTGCATTATCTCTTATAGTTTCCGAGATATGGACTATCGATAATTTACACCTTAGGCTCTGCTTCTAACTTGGGCCCAAATTGTAAAATGGTCTTATCTATTGGCGATTTCGTCCCAATTCACATTCCAAGTGATATTCGGCATGCTAACTACATTGCCGGTTGCGAAATTGCATTATCTCTTATAGTTTCCGAGATATGGACTATCAATAATTTACACCTTAGGATCTGCTTCTAACTTGGGCCCAAATTGTAAAATGGTCTTATCTATTGGCGATTTCGTTCCAATTCACATTCCAAGTAATATTCGGCATGCTAATTACATTGCCGGTTGCCAAATTGCATTATCTCTTATAGTTTCCGAGATATGGACTATCGATAATTTACACCTTAGGCTCTGCTTCTAACTTGGGCCCAAATTGTAAAATGGTCTTATCTATTGGCGATTTCGTTCCAATTCACATTCCAAGTAATATTCGGCATGCTAATTACATTGCCGGTTGCCAAATTGCATTATCTCTTATAGTTTCCGAGATATGGACTATCGATAATTTACACCTTAGGCTCTGCTTCTAACTAGGGCCCAAATTGTAAAATGGCCTTATCTATTGGCGATTTCGTTCCAATTCACATTCCAAGTAATATTCGGCATGCTAATTACATTGCCGGTTGCCAAATTGCATTATCTCTTATAGTTTCCGAGATATGGACTATCGATAATTTACACCTTAGGCTCTGCTTCTAACTTGGGCCCTAATTGTAAAATGGTCTTATCTATTGGCGATTTCGTTCCAATTCACACTCCAAGTAATATTCGGCATGCTAATTACATTGCCGGTTGCCAAATTGCATTATCTCTTATAGTTTCCGAGATATGGACTATCGATAATTTACACCTTAGGCTCTGCTTCTAACTTGGGCCCAAATTGTAAAATGGTCTTATCTATTGGCGATTTCGTCCCAATTCACATTCCAAGTGATATTCGGCATGCTAATTACATTGCCGGTTGCGAAATTGCATTATCTCTTATAGTTTCCGAGATATGGACTATCAATAATTTACACCTTAGGCTCTGCTTCTAACTTGGGTCCAAATTGTAAAATGGTCTTGTCTATTGGCGATTTCGTTCCAATTCACATTCCAAGTAATATTCAGCATGCTAATTACATTGCCGGTTGCCAAATTGCATTATCTCTTATAGTTTCCGAGATATGGACTATCGATAATTTACACCTTAGGCTCTGCTTCTAACTTGGGCCCAAATTGTAAAATGGTCTTATCTATTGGCGATTTCGTTCCAATTCACATTCCAAGTAATATTCGGCATGCTAATTACATTGCCGGTTGCCAAATTGCATTATCTCTTATAGTTTCCGAGATATGGACTATCGATAATTTACACCTTAGGCTCTGCTTCTAACTTGGGCCCAAATTGTAAAATGGTCTTATCTATTGGCGATTTCGTTCCAATTCACATTCCAAGTGATATTCGGCATGCTAATTACATTGCCGGTTGCGAAATTGCATTATCTCTTATAGTTTCCGAGATATGGACTATCAATAATTTACACCTTAGGCTCTGCTTCTAACTTGGGACCAAATTGTAAAATGGTCTTATCTATTGGCGATTTCGTTCCAATTCACATTCCAAGTAATATTCGGCATGCTAATTACATTGCCGTTTGCCAAATTGCATTATCTCTTATAGTTTCCGAGATATGGACTATGGATAATTTACACCTTAGGCTCTGCTTCTAACTTGGGCCCAAATTGTAAAATGGTCTTATCTATTGGCGATTTCGTTCCAATTCACATTCCAAGTAATATTCGGCATGCAAATTACATTGCCGGTTGCCAAATTGCATTATCTCTTATAGTTTCCGAGATATGGACTATCGATAATTTACACCTTAGGCTCTGCTTCTAACTTGGGCCCAAATTGTAAAATGGTCTTATCTATTGGCGATTTCGTTCCAATTCACATTCCAAGTAATATTCGGCATGCTAATTACATTGCCGGTTGCCAAATTGCATTATCTCTTATAGTTTCCGAGATATGGACTATCAATAATTTACACCTTAGGCTCTGCTTCTAACTTGGGACCAAATTGTAAAATGGTCTTATCTATTGGCGATTTCGTCCCAATTCACATTCCAAGTGATATTCGGCATGCTAATTACATTGCCGATTGCGAAATTGCATTATCTCTTATAGTTTCCGAGATATGGACTATCAATAATTTACACCTTAGGCTCTGCTTCTAACTTGGGCCCAAATTGTAAAATGGTCTTATCTATTAGGTTCGTCCCAATTCGATGGACGAACATTCCAAGTGATATTCGGCATGCTAATTACATTGCCGGTTGCGAAATTGCATTATCTCTTATAGTTTCCGAGATATGGACTATCAATAATTTACACCTTAGGCTCTGCTTCTAACTTGGGTCCAAATTGTAAAATGGTCTTATCTATTGGCGATTTCGTTCCAATTCACATTCCAAGTAATATTCGGCATGCTAATTACATTGCCGGTTGCCAAATTGCATTATCTCTTATAGTTTCCGAGATATGGACTATCGATAATTTACACCTTAGGCTCTGCTTCTAACTTGGGCCCAAATTGTAAAATGGTCTTATCTATTGGCGATTTCGTTCCAATTCACATTCCAAGTAATATTCGGCATGCTAATTACATTGCCGGTTGCCAAATTGCATTATCTCTTATAGTTTCCGAGATATGGACTATCGATAATTTACACCTTAGGCCCTGCTTCTAACTTGGGCCCAAATTGTAAAATGGTCTTATCTATTGGCGATTTCGTTCCAATTCACATTCCAAGTAATATTCGGCATGCTAATTACATTGCCGGTTGCCAAATTGCATTATCTCTTATAGTTTCCGAGATATGGACTATCGATAATTTACACCTTAGGCTCTGCTTCTAACTTGGGCCCAAATTGTAAAATGGTCTTATCTATTGGCGATTTCGTCCCAATTCACATTCCAAGCGATATTCGGCATGCTAATTACATTGCCGGTTGCGAAATTGCATTATCTCTTATAGTTTCCGAGATATGGACTATCAATAATTTACACCTTAGGCTCTGCTTCTAACTTGGGTCCAAATTGTAAAATGGTCTTATCTATTGGCAATTTCGTTCCAATTCACATACCAAGTAATATTCGGCATGCTAATTACATTGCCGATTGCCAAATTGCATTATCTCTAGGTTCGTCCATCGATCGATGGACGAACCTCTTATAGTTTCCGAGATATGGACTATCGATAATTTACACCTTAGGCTCTGCTTCTAACTTGGGCCCAAATTGTAAAATGGTCTTATCTATTGGCGATTTCGTTCCAATTCACAATCCAAGTAATATTCGGCATGCTAATTACATTGCCGGTTGCCAAATTGCATTAACTCTTATAGTTTCCGAGATATGGGCTATCGATAATTTACACCTTAGGCTCTGCTTCTAACTTGGGCCCAAATTGTAAAATGGTCTTATCTATTGGCGATTTCGTTCCAATTCACATTCCAAGTAATATTAGGCATGCTAATTACATTGCCGGTTGCCAAATTGCATTATCTCTTATAGTTTCCGAGATATGGACTATCGATAATTTACACCATAGGCTCTGCTTCTAACTTGGGCCCAAATTGTAAAATGGTCTTATCTATTGGCGATTTCGTTCCAATTCACATTCCAAGTAATATTCGGCATGCTAATTACATTGCCGGTTGCCAAATTGCATTATCTCTTATAGTTTCCGAGATATGGACTATCGATAATTTACACCTTAGGCTCTGCTTCTAACTTGGGCCCAAATTGTAAAATGGTCTTATCTATTGGCGATTTCGTTCCAATTCACATTCCAAGTAATATTCAGCATGCTAATTACATTGCCGGTTGCCAAATTGCATTATCTCTTATAGTTTCCCAGATATGGACTATCGATAATTTACACCTTAGGCTCTGCTTCTAACTTGGGCCCAAATTGTAAAATGGTCTTATCTATTGGCGATTTCGTTCCAATTCACATTCCAAGTAATATTCGGCATGCTAATTACATTGCCGGTTGCCAAATTGAATTATCTCTTATAGTTTCCGAGATATGGACTATCGATAATTTACACCTTAGGCTCTGCTTCTAACTTGGGCCCAAATTGTAAAATGGTCTTACCTATTGGCGATTTCGTTCCAATTCACATTCCAAGTAATATTCGGCATGCTAATTACATTGCCGGTTGCCAAATTGCATTATCTCTTATAGTTTCCGAGATATGGACTATCGATAATTTACACCTTAGGCTCTGCTTCTAACTTGGGCCCAAATTGTAAAATGGTCTTATCTATTGGCTATTTCGTTCCAATTCACATTCCAAGTAATATTCGGCATGCTAATTACATTGCCGGTTGCCAAATTGCATTATCTCTTATAGTTTCCGAGATATGGACTATCGATAATTTACACCTTAGGCTCTGCTTCTAACTTGGGCCCAAATTGTAAAGTGGTCTTATCTATTGGCGATTTCGTTCCAATTCACACTCCAAGTAATATTCGGCATGCTAATTACATTGCCGGTTGCGAAATTGCATTATCTCTTATAGTTTCCGAGATATGGACTATCGATAATTTACACCTTAGGCTCTGCTTCTAACTTGGGCCCAAATTGTCAAATGGTCTTATCTATTGGCGATTTCGTTCCAATTCACATTCCAAGTAATATTCGGCATGCTAATTACATTGCCGGTTGCCAAATTGCATTATCTCTTATAGTTTCCGAGATATGGACTATCGATAATTTACACCTTAGGCTCTGCTTCTAACTTGGGCCCAAATTGTAAAATGGTCTTATCTATTGGCGATTTCGTTCCAATTCACATTCCAAGTAATATTCGGCATGCTAATTACATTGCCGGTTGCCAAATTGCATTATCTCTTATAGTTTCCGAGATATGGACTATCGATAATTTACACCTTAGGCTCTGCTTCTAACTTGGGCCCAAATTGTAAAATGGTCTTATCTATTGGCGATTTCGTCCCAATTCACATTCCAAGTGATATTCGGCATGCTAACTAAATTGCCGGTTGCGAAATTGCATTATCTCTTATAGTTTCCGAGATATGGACTATCAATAATTTACACCTTAGGCTCTGCTTCTAACTTGGGCCCAAATTGTAAAATGGTCTTATCTATTGGCGATTTCGTTCCAATTCACATTCCAAGTAATATTCGGCATGCTAATTACATTGCCGGTTGCCAAATTGCATTATCTCTTATAGTTTCTGAGATATGGACTATCGATAATTTACACCTTAGGCTCTGCTTCTAACTTGGGCCCAAATTGTAAAATGGTCTTATCTATTGGCGATTTCGTTCCAATTCACATTCCAAGTAATATTCGGCATGCTAATTACATTGCCGGTTGCCAAATTGCATTATCTCTTATAGTTTCCGAGATATGGACTATCGATAATTTACAACTTAGGCTCTGCTTCTAACTTGGGCCCAAATTGTAAAATGGTCTTATCTATTGGCGATTTCGTTCCAATTCACATTCCAAGTAATATTCGGCATGCTAATTACATTGCCGGTTGCCAAATTGCATTATCTCTTATAGTTTCCGAGATATGGACTATCGATAATTTACACCTTAGGCTCTGCTTCTAACTTGGGCCCTAATTGTAAAATGGTCTTATCTATTGGCGATTTCGTTCCAATTCACACTCCAAGTAATATTCGGCATGCTAATTACATTGCCGGTTGCGAAATTGCATTATCTCTTATAGTTTCCGAGATATGGACTATCGATAATTTACACCTTAGGCTCTGTTTCTAACTTGGGCCCAAATTGTAAAATGGTCTTATCTATTGGCGATTTCGTTCCAATTCACATTCCAAGTAATATTCGGCATGCTAATTACATTGCCGGTTGCCAAATTGCATTATCTCTTATGGTTTCCGAGATATGGACTATCGATAATTTACACCTTAGGCTCTGCTTCTAACTTGGGCCCAAATTGTAAAATGGTCTTATCTATTGGCGATTTCGTTCCAATTCACATTCCAAGTAATATTCGGCATGCTAATTACATTGCCGGTTGCCAAATTGCATTATCTCTTATAGTTTCCGAGATATGGACTATCGATAATTTACACCTTAGGCTCTGCTTCTAACTTGGGCCCAAATTGTAAAATGGTCTTATCTATTGGCGATTTCGTTCCAATTCACATTCCAAGTAATATTCGGCATGCTAATTACATTGCCGGTTGCCAAATTGCATTATCTCTTATAGTTTCCGAGATATGGACTATCGATAATTTACACCTTAGGCTCTGCTTCTAACTTGGGCCCAAATTGTAAAATGGTCTTATCTATTGGCGATTTAGTTGCAATTCACATTCCAAGTAATATTCGGCATGCTAATTACATTGCCGGTTGCCAAATTGCATTATCTCTTATAGTTTCCGAGATATGGATTATCGATAATTTACACCTTAGGCTCTGCTTCTAACTTGGGCCCAAATTGTAAAATGGTCTTATCTATTGGCGATTTCGTTCCAATTCACACTCCAAGTAATATTCGGCATGCTAATTACATTGCCGGTTGCGAAATTGCATTATCTATTATAGTTTCCGAGATATGGACTATCGATAATTTACACCTTAGGCTCTGCTTCTAACTTGGGCCCAAATTGTAAAATGGTCTTATCTATTGGCGATTTCGTTCCAATTCACATTCCAAGTAATATTCGGCATGCTAATTACAATGCCGGTTGCCAAATTGCATTATCTCTTATAGTTTCCGAGATATGGACTATCGATAATTTACACCTTAGGCTCTGCTTCTAACTTGGGCCCAAATTGTAAAATGGTCTTATCTATTGGCGATTTCGTCCCAATTCACATTCCAAGTGATATTCGGCATGCTAATTACATTGCCGGTTGCGAAATTGCATTATCTCTTATAGTTTCCGAGATATGGACTATCAATAATTTACACCTTAGGCTCTGCTTCTAACTTGGGCCCAAATTGTAAAATGTCCTTATCTATTGGCGATTTCGTTCCAATTCACATTCCAAGTAATATTCGGCATGCTAATTACATTGCCGGTTGCCAAATTGCATTATCTCTTATAGTTTCCGAGATATGGACTATCGATAATTTACACCTTAGGCTCTGCTTCTAACTTGGGCCCAAATTGTAAAATGGTCTTATCTATTGGCGATTTCGTTCCAATTCACATTCCAAGTAATATTCGGCATGCTAATTACATTGCCGGTTGCCAAATTGCATTATCTCTTATAGTTTCCGAGATATGGACTATCGATAATTTACACCTTAGGCTCTGCTTCTAACTTGGGCCCAAATTGTAAAATGGTCTTATCTATTGGCGATTTCGTTCCAATTCACATTCCAAGTAATATTCGGCATGCTAATTACATTGCCGGTTGCCAAATTGCAATATCTCTTATAGTTTCCGAGATATGGACTATCGATAATTTACACCTTAGGCTCTGCTTCTAACTTGGGCCCAAATTGTAAAATGGTCTTATCTATTGGCGATTTCGTCCCAATTCACATTCCAAGTGATATTCGGCATGCTAATTACATTGCCGGTTGCGAAATTGCATTATCTCTTATAGTTTCCGAGATATGGACTATCAATAATTTACACCTTAGGCTCTGCTTCTAACTTGGGCCCAAATTGTAAAATGGTCTTATCTATTGGCGATTTCGTTCCAATTCACATTCCAAGTCATATTCGGCATGCTAATTACATTGCCGGTTGCCAAATTGCATTATCTCTTATAGTTTCCGAGATATGGACTATCGATAATTTACACCTTAGGCTCTGCTTCTAACTTGGGCCCAAATTGTAAAATGGTCTTATCTATTGGCGATTTCGTTCCAATTCACATTCCAAGTAATATTCGGCATGCTAATTACATTGCCGGTTGCCAAATTGCATTATCTCTTATAGTTTCCGAGATATGGACTATCGATAATTTACACCTTAGGCTCTGCTTCTAACTTGGGCCCAAATTGTAAAATGGTCTTATCTATTGGCGATTTCGTTCCAATTCACACTCCAAGTAATATTCGGCATGCTAATTACATTGCCGGTTGCGAAATTGCATTATCTCTTATAGTTTCCGAGATATGGACTATCAATAATTTACACCTTAGGCTCTGCTTCTAACTTGGGCCCAAATTGTAAAATGGTCTTATCTATTGGCGATTTCGTTCCAATTCACATTCCAAGTAATATTCGGCATGCTAATTACATTGCCGGTTGCCAAATTGCATTATCTCTTATAGTTTCCGAGATATGGACTATCGATAATTTACACCTTAGGCTCTGCTTCTAACTTGGGCCCAAATTGTAAAATGGTCTTATCTATTGGCGATTTCGTTCCAATTCACATTCCAAGTAATATTCGGCATGCTAATTACATTGCCGGTTGCCAAATTGCATTATCTCTTATAGTTTCCGAGATGTGGACTATCGATAATTTACACCATAGGCTCTGCTTATAACTTGGGCCCAAATTGTAAAATGGTCTTATCTATTGGCGATTTCGTTCCAATTCACATTCCAAGTAATATTTGGCATGCTAATTACATTGCCGGTTGCCAAATTGCATTATCTCTTATACTTTCCGAGATATGGACTATCGATAATTTACACCTTAGGCTCTGCTTCTAACTTGGGCCCAAATTGTAAAATGGTCTTATCTATTGGCGATTTCGTTCCAATTCACATTCCAAGTAATATTCGGCATGCTAATTACATTGCCGGTTGCCAAATTGAATTATCTCTTATAGTTTCCGAGATATGGACTATCGATAATATACACCTTAGGCTCTGCCTCTAACTTGGGCCCAAATTGTAAAATGGTCTTACCTATTGGCGATTTCGTTCCAATTCACAATCCAAGTAATATTCGGCATGCTAATTACATTGCCGGTTGCCAAATTGCATTATCTCTTATAGTTTCCGAGATATGGACTATCGATAATTTACACCTTAGGCTCTGCTTCTAACATGGGCCCAAATTGTAAAATGGTCTTATCTATTGGCGATTTCGTTCCAATTCACATTCCAAGTATTATTCGGCATGCTAATTACATTGCCGGTTGCCAAATTGCATTATCTCTTATAGTTTCCGAGATATGGACTATCGATAATTTACACCTTAGGCTCTGCTTCTAACTTGGGCCCAAATTGTAAAATGGTCTTATCTATTGGCGATTTCGTCCCAATTCACATTCCAAGTGATATTCGGCATGCTAATTACATTGCCGGTTGCGAAATTGCATTATCTCTTATAGTTTCCGAGATATGGACTATCGATAATTTACACCTTAGGCTCTGCTTCTAACTTGGGCCCAAATTGTAAAATGGTCTTATCTATTGGCGATTTCGTTCCAATTCACATTCCAAGTAATATTCGGCATGCTAATTACATTGCCGGTTGCCAAATTGCATTATCTCTTATAGTTTCCGAGATATGGACTATCGATAATTTACACCTTAAGCTCTGCTTCTAACTTGGGCCCAAATTGTAAAATGGTCTTATCTATTGGCGATTTAGTTGCAATTCACATTCCAAGTAATATTCGGCATGCTAATTACATTGCCGGTTGCCAAATTGCATTATCTCTTATAGTTTCCGAGATATGGACTATCGATAATTTACACCTTAGGCTCTGCTTCTAACTTGGGCCCAAATTGTAAAATGGCCTTATCTATTGGCGATTTCGTTCCAATTCACATTCCAAGTAATATTCGGCATGCTAATTACATTGCCGGTTGCCAAATTGCATTATCTCTTATAGTTTCCGAGATATGGACTATCGATAATTTACACCTTAGGCTCTGCTTCTAACTTGGGCCCAAATTGTAAAATGGTCTTATCTATTGGCGATTTCGTTCCAATTCACATTCCAAGTAATATTCGGCATGCTAATTACATTGCCGGTTGGCAAATTGCATTATCTCTTATAGTTTCCGAGATATGGACTATCGATAATTTACACCTTAGGCTCTGCTTCTAACTTGGGCCCAAATTGTAAAATGGTCTTATCTATTGGCGATTTCGTTCCAATTCACATTCCAAGTAATATTCGGCATGCTAATTACATTTCCGGTTGCCAAATTGCATTATCTCTTATAGTTTCCGAGATATGGACTATCGATAATTTACACCTTAGGCTCTGCTTCTAACTTGGGCCCAAATTGTAAAATGGTCTTATCTATTGGCGATTTCGTTCCAATTCACATTCCAAGTAATATTCGGCATGCTAATTACATTGCCGGTTGCCAAATTGCATTATCTCTTATAGTTTCCGAGATATGGACTATCGATAATTTACACCTTAGGCTCTGCTTCTAACTTGGGCCCAAATTGTAAAATGGTCTTATCTATTGGCGATTTCGTTCCAATTCACATTCCAAGTAATATTCGGCATGCTAATTACATTGCCGGTTGCCAAATTGCATTATCTCTTATAGTTTCCGAGATATGGACTATCGATAATTTACACCTTAGGCTCTGCTTCTAACTTGGGCCCAAATTGTAAAATGGTCTTATCTATTGGCGATTTCGTCCCAATTCACATTCCAAGTGATATTCGGCATGCTAATTACATTGCCGGTTGCCAAATTGCATTATCTCTTATAGTTTCCGAGATATGGACTATCGATAATTTACACCTTAGGCTCTGCTTCTAACTTGGGCCCAAAT
The DNA here is from genome assembly GCF_030347505.1 of Rhynchophorus ferrugineus. Classification (NCBI taxonomy): domain Eukaryota; kingdom Metazoa; phylum Arthropoda; class Insecta; order Coleoptera; family Curculionidae; genus Rhynchophorus; species Rhynchophorus ferrugineus. The sequence continues at coordinate 135,362 of NW_027472805.1, read as the reverse complement.
TGTAAAATGGTCTTATCTATTGGCGATTTCGTTCCAATTCACATTCCAAGTAATATTCGGCATGCTAATTACATTGCCGGTTGCCAAATTGCATTATCTCTTATAGTTTCCGAGATATGGAATATCGATAATTTACACCTTAGGCTCTGCTTCTAACTTGGGCCCAAATTGTAAAATGGTCTTATCTATTGGCGATTTAGTTGCAATTCACATTCCAAGTAATATTCGGCATGCTAATTACATTGCCGGTTGCCAAATTGCATTATCTTTTTAGTTTCCGAGATATGGACTATCGATAATTTACACCTTAGGCTCTGCTTCTAACTTGGGCCCAAATTGTAAAATGGTCTTATCTATTGGCGATTTCGTTCCAATTCACATTCCAAGTAATATTTGGCATACTAATTACATTGCCGGTTGCCAAATTGCATTATCACTTATAGTTTCCGAGATATGGACTATCGATAATTTACACCTTGGGCTCTGCTTCTAACTTGGGCCCAAATTGTAAAATGGTCTTATCTATTGGCGATTTCGTTCCAATTCACATTCCAAGTAATATTCGGCATGCTAATTACATTGCCGGTTGCCAAATTGCATTATCTCTTATAGTTTCCGAGATATGGACTATCGATAATTTACACCTTAGCCTCTGCTTCTAACTTGGGCCCAAATTGTAAAATGGTCTTATCTATTGGCGATTTCGTTCCAATTCACACTCCAAGTAATATTCGGCATGCTAATTACATTGCCGGTTGCCAAATTGCATTATCTCTTATAGTTTCCGAGATATGGACTATCGATAATTTACACCTTAGGCTCTGCTTCTAACTTGGGCCCAAATTGTAAAATGGTCTTATCTATTGGCGATTTCGTTCCAATTCACATTCCAAGTAATATTTGGCATGCTAATTACATTGCCGGTTGCCAAATTGCATTATCTCTTATAGTTTCCGAGATATAGACTATCGATAATTTACACCTTAGGCTCTGCTTCTAACTAGGGCCCAAATTGTAAAATGGTCTTATCTATTGGCGATTTCGTTCCAATTCACATTCCAAGTAATATTCGGCATGCTAATTACATTGCCGGTTGCCAAATTGCATTATCTCTTATAGTTTCCGAGATATGGACAATCGATAATTTACACCTTAGGCTCTGCTTCTAACTTGGGCCCAAATTGTAAAATGGTCTTATCTATTGGCGATTTCGTTCCAATTCACACTCCAAGTAATATTCGGCATGCTAATTACATTGCCGGTTGCCAAATTGCATTATCTCTTATAGTTTCCGAGATATGGACTATCGATAATTTACACCTTAGGCTCTGCTTCTAACTTGGGCCCAAATTGTAAAATGGTCTTATCTATTGGCGATTTCGTTCCAATTCACACTCCAAGTAATATTCGGCATGCTAATTACATTGCCGGTTGCGAAATTGCATTATATCTTATAGTTTCCGAGATATGGACTATCGATAATTTACACCTTAGGCTCTGCTTCTAACTTGGGCCCAAATTGTAAAATGGTCTTATCTATTGGCGATTTCGTTCCAATTCACATTCGAAGTAATATTCGGCATGCTAATTACATTGCCGGTTGCCAAATTGCATTATCTCTTATAGTTTCCGAGATATGGACTATCGATAATTTACACCTTAGGCTCTGCTTCTAACTTGGGCCCAAATTGTAAAATGGTCTTATCTATTGGCGATTTCGTTCCAATTCACATTCCAAGTAATATTCGGCATGCTAATTACATTGCCAGTTGCCAAATTGCATTATCTCTTATAGTTTCCGAGATATGGACTATCGATAATTTACACCTTAGGCTCTGCTTCTAACTTGGGCCCAAATTGTAAAATGGTCTTATCTATTGGCGATTTCGTCTCAATTCACATTCCAAGTGATATTCGGCATTCTAATTACATTGCCGGTTGCGAAATTGCATTATCTCTTATAGTTTCCGAGATATGGACTATCAATAATTTACACCTTAGGCTCTGCTTCTAACTTGGGCCCAAATTGTAAAATGGTCTTATCTATTGGCGATTTCGTTCCAATTCACATTCCAAGTAATATTTGGCATGCTAATTACATTGCCGGTTGCCAAATTGCATTATCTCTTATAGTTTCCGAGATATGGACTATCGATAATTTACACCTTAGGCTCTGCTTCTAACTTGGGCCCAAATTGTAAAATGGTCTTATCTATTGGCGATTTCGTTCGAATTCACACTCCAAGTAATATTCGGCATGCTAATTACATTGCCGGTTGCCAAATTGTATTATCTCTTATAGTTTCCGAGATATGGACTATCGATAATTTACACCTTAGGCTCTGCTTCTAACTTGGGTCCAAATTGTAAAATGGTCTTATCTATTGGCGATTTCGTTCCAATTCACACTCCAAGTAATATTCGGCACGCTAATTACATTGCCGGTTGCCAAATTGCATTATCTCTTATAGTTTCCGAGATATGGACTATCGATAATTTACACCTTAGACTCTGCTTCTAACTTGGGCCCAAATTCTAAAATGGTCTTATCTATTGGCGATTTCGTTCCAATTCACACTCCAAGTAATATTCGGCATGCTAATTACATTGCCGGTTGTGAAATTGCATTATCTCTTATAGTTTCCGAGATATGGACTATCGATAATTTACACCTTAGGCTCTGCTTCTAACTTGGGCCCAAATTGTAAAATGGTCTTATCTATTGGCGATTTCGTTCCAATTCACATTCCAAGTAATATTCGGCATGCTAATTACATTGCCGGTTGCCAAATTGCATTATCTCTTATAGTTTCCGAGATATGGACTATCGATAATTTACACCTTAGGCTCTGCTTCTAACTTGGGCCCAAATTGTAAAATGGTCTTATCTATTGGCTATTTCGTTCCAATTCACATTCCTAGTAATATTCGGCATGCTAATTACATTGCCGGTTGCCAAATTGCATTATCTCTTATAGTTTCCGAGATATGGACTATCGATAATTTACACCTTAGGCTCTGCTTCTAACTTGGGCCCAAATTGTAAAATGGTCTTATCTATTGGCGATTTCGTTCCAATTCACACTCCAAGTAATATTCGGCATGCTAATTACATTGCCGGTTGCGAAATTGCATTATCTCTTATAGTTTCCGAGATATGGACTATCGATAATTTACACCTTAGGCTCTGCTTCTAACTTGGGCCCAAATTGTAAAATGGTCTTATCTATTGGCGATTTCGTTCCAATTCACATTCCAAGTAATATTTGGCATGCTAATTACATTGCCGGTTGCCAAATTGCATTATCTCTTATAGTTTCCGAGATATGGACTATCGATAATTTACACCTTAGGCTCTGCTTCTAACTAGGGCCCAAATTGTAAAATGGTCTTATCTATTGGCGATTTCGTTCCAATTCACATTCCAAGTAATATTCGGCATGCTAATTACATTTCCGGTTGCCAAATTGCATTATCTCTTATAGTTTCCGAGATATGGACTATCGATAATTTACACCTTAGGCTCTGCTTCTAACTTGGGCCCAAATTGTAAAATGGTCTTATCTATTGGCGATTTCGTTCCAATTCACACTCCAAGTAATATTCGGCATGCTAATTACATTGCCGGTTGCCAAATTGCATTATCTCTTATAGTTTCCGAGATATGGACTATCGATAATTTACACCTTAGGCTCTGCTTCTAACTTGGGCCCAAATTGTAAAATGGTCTTATCTATTGGCGATTTCGTTCCAATTCACACTCCAAGTAATATTCGGCATGCTAATTACATTGCCGGTTGCGAAATTGCATTATCTCTTATAGTTTCCGAGATATGGACTATCGATAATTTACACCTTAGGCTCTGCTTCTAACTTGGGCCCAAATTGTAAAATGGTCTTATCTATTGGCGATTTCGTTCCAATTCACATTCCAAGTAATATTCGGCATGCTAATTACATTGCCGGTTGCCAAATTGCATTATCTCTTATAGTTCCCGAGATATGGACTATCGATAATTTACACCTTAGGCTCTGCTTCTAACTTGGGCCCAAATTGTAAAATGGTCTTATCTATTGGCGATTTCGTTCCAATTCACATTCCAAGTAATATTCGGCATGCTAATTACATTGCCGGTTGCCAAATTGCATTATCTCTTATAGTTTCCGAGATATGGACTATCGATAATTTACACCTTAGGCTCTGCTTCTAACTTGGGCCCAAATTGTAAAATGGTCTTATCTATTGGCGATTTCGTTCCAATTCACACTCCAAGTAATATTCGGCATGCTAATTACATTGCCGGTTGCGAAATTGCATTATCTCTTATAGTTTCCGAGATATGGACTATCGATAATTTACACCTTAGGCTCTGCTTCTAACTTGGGCCCAAATTGTAAAATGGTCTTATCTATTGGCGATTTCGTTCCAATTCACATTCCAAGTAATATTTGGCATGCTAATTACATTGCCGGTTGCCAAATTGCATTATCTCTTATAGTTTCCGAGATATGGACTATCGATAATTTACACCTTAGGCTCTGCTTCTAACTAGGGCCCAAATTGTAAAATGGTCTTATCTATTGGCGATTTCGTTCCAATTCACATTCCAAGTAATATTCGGCATGCTAATTACATTGCCGGTTGCCAAATTGCATTATCTCTTATAGTTTCCGAGATATGGACTATCGATAATTTACACCTTAGGCTCTGCTTCTAACTTGGGCCCAAATTGTAAAATGGTCTTATCTATTGGCGATTTCGTTCCAATTCACACTCCAAGTAATATTCGGCATGCTAATTACATTGCCGGTTGCCAAATTGCATTATCTCTTATAGTTTCCGAGATATGGACTATCGATAATTTACACCTTAGGCTCTGCTTCTAACTTGGGCCCAAATTGTAAAATGGTCTTATCTATTGGCGATTTCGTTCCAATTCACATTCCAAGTAATATTCGGCATGCTAATTACATTGCCGGTTGCCAAATTGCATTATCTCTTATAGTTTCCGAGATATGGACAATCGATAATTTACACCTTAGGCTCTGCTTCTAACTTGGGCCCAAATTGTAAAATGGTCTTATCTATTGGCGATTTCGTTCCAATTCACACTCCAAGTAATATTCGGCATGCTAATTACATTGCCGGTTGCCAAATTGCATTATCTCTTATAGTTTCCGAGATATGGACTATCGATCATTTACACCTTAGGCTCTGCTTCTAACTTGGGCCCAAATTGTAAAATGGTCTTATCTATTGGCGATTTCGTTCCAATTCACACTCCAAGTAATATTCGGCATGCTAATTACATTGCCGGTTGCGAAATTGCATTATCTCTTATAGTTTCCGAGATATGGACTATCGATAATTTACACCTTAGGCTCTGCTTCTAACTTGGGCCCAAATTGTAAAATGGTCTTATCTATTGGCGATTTCGTTCCAATTCACATTCCAAGTAATATTCGGCATGCTAATTACATTGCCGGTTGCCAAATTGCATTATCTCTTATAGTTTCCGAGATATGGACTATCGATAATTTACACCTTAGGCTCTGCTTCTAACTTGGGCCCAAATTGTAAAATGGTCTTATCTATTGGCGATTTCGTTCCAATTCACATTCCAAGTAATATTCGACATGCTAATTACATTGCCGGTTGCCAAATTGCATTATCTCTTATAGTTTCCGAGATATGGACTATCGATAATTTACACCTTAGGCTCTGCTTCTAACTTGGGCCCAAATTGTAAAATGGTCTTATCTATTGGCGATTTCGTCTCAATTCACATTCCAAGTGATATTCGGCATTCTAATTACATTGCCGGTTGCGAAATTGCATTATCTCTTATAGTTTCCGAGATATGGACAATCGATAATTTACACCTTAGGCTCTGCTTCTAACTTGGGCCCAAATTGTAAAATGGTCTTATCTATTGGCGATTTCGTTCCAATTCACACTCCAAGTAATATTCGGCATGCTAATTACATTGCCGGTTGCCAAATTGCATTATCTCTTATAGTTTCCGAGATATGGACTATCGATAATTTACACCTTAGGCTCTGCTTCTAACTTGGGCCCAAATTGTAAAATGGTCTTATCTATTGGCGATTTCGTTCCAATTCACACTCCAAGTAATATTCGGCATGCTAATTACATTGCCGGTTGCCAAATTGCATTATCTCTTATAGTTTCCGAGATATGGACTATCGATAATTTACACCTTAGGCTCTGCTTCTAACTTGGGCCCAAATTGTAAAATGGTCTTATCTATTGGCGATTTCGTTCCAATTCACATTCCAAGTAATATTCGGCATGCTAATTACATTGCCGGTTGCCAAATTGCATTATCTCTTATAGTTTCCGAGATATGGACTATCGATAATTTACACCTTAGGCTCTGCTTCTAACTTGGGCCCAAATTGTAAAATGGTCTTATCTATTGGCGATTTCGTCTCAATTCACATTCCAAGTGATATTCGGCATTCTAATTACATTGCCGGTTGCGAAATTGCATTATCTCTTATAGTTTCCGAGATATGGACTATCAATAATTTACACCTTAGGCTCTGCTTCTAACTTGGGCCCAAATTGTAAAATGGTCTTATCTATTGGCGATTTCGTTCCAATTCACATTCCAAGTAATATTTGGCATGCTAATTACATTGCCGGTTGCCAAATTGCATTATCTCTTATAGTTTCCGAGATATGGACTATCGATAATTTACACCTTAGGCTCTGCTTCTAACTTGGGCCCAAATTGTAAAATGGTCTTATCTATTGGCGATTTCGTTCGAATTCACATTCCAAGTAATATTCGGCATGCTAATTACATTGCCGGTTGCCAAATTGTATTATCTCTTATAGTTTCCGAGATATGGACTATCGATAATTTACACCTTAGGCTCTGCTTCTAACTTGGGTCCAAATTGTAAAATGGTCTTATCTATTGGCGATTTCGTTCCAATTCACACTCCAAGTAATATTCGGCACGCTAATTACATTGCCGGTTGCCAAATTGCATTATCTCTTATAGTTTCCGAGATATGGACTATCGATAATTTACACCTTAGGCTCTGCTTCTAACTTGGGCCCAAATTCTAAAATGGTCTTATCTATTGGCGATTTCGTTCCAATTCACACTTCAAGTAATATTCGGCATGCTAATTACATTGCCGGTTGTGAAATTGCATTATCTCTTATAGTTTCCGAGATATGGACTATCGATAATTTACACCTTAGGCTCTGCTTCTAACTTGGGCCCAAATTGTAAAATGGTCTTATCTATTGGCGATTTCGTTCCAATTCACATTCCAAGTAATATTCGGCATGCTAATTACATTGCCGGTTGCCAAATTGCATTATCTCTTATAGTTTCCGAGATATGGACTATCGATAATTTACACCTTAGGCTCTGCTTCTAACTTGGGCCCAAATTGTAAAATGGTCTTATCTATTGGCTATTTCGTTCCAATTCACATTCCTAGTAATATTCGGCATGCTAATTACATTGCCGGTTGCCAAATTGCATTATCTCTTATAGTTTCCGAGATATGGACTATCGATAATTTACACCTTAGGCTCTGCTTCTAACTTGGGCCCAAATTGTAAAATGGTCTTATCTATTGGCGATTTCGTTCCAATTCACACTCCAAGTAATATTCGGCATGCTAATTACATTGCCGGTTGCGAAATTGCATTATCTCTTATAGTTTCCGAGATATGGACTATCGATAATTTACACCTTAGGCTCTGCTTCTAACTTGGGCCCAAATTGTAAAATGGTCTTATCTATTGGCGATTTCGTTCCAATTCACATTCCAAGTAATATTTGGCATGCTAATTACATTGCCGGTTGCCAAATTGCATTATCTCTTATAGTTTCCGAGATATGGACTATCGATAATTTACACCTTAGGCTCTGCTTCTAACTAGGGCCCAAATTGTAAAATGGTCTTATCTATTGGCGATTTCGTTCCAATTCACATTCCAAGTAATATTCGGCATGCTAATTACATTGCCGGTTGCCAAATTGCATTATCTCTTATAGTTTCCGAGATATGGACTATCGATAATTTACACCTTAGGCTCTGCTTCTAACTTGGGCCCAAATTGTAAAATGGTCTTATCTATTGGCGATTTCGTTCCAATTCACACTCCAAGTAATATTCGGCATGCTAATTACATTGCCGGTTGCCAAATTGCATTATCTCTTATAGTTTCCGAGATATGGACTATCGATAATTTACACCTTAGGCTCTGCTTCTAACTTGGGCCCAAATTGTAAAATGGTCTTATCTATTGGCGATTTCGTTCCAATTCACACTCCAAGTAATATTCGGCATGCTAATTACATTGCCGGTTGCGAAATTGCATTATCTCTTATAGTTTCCGAGATATGGACTATCGATAATTTACACATTAGGCTCTGCTTCTAACTTGGGCCCAAATTGTAAAATGGTCTTATCTATTGGCGATTTCGTTCCAATTCACATTCCAAGTAATATTCGGCATGCTAATTACATTGCCGGTTGCCAAATTGCATTATCTCTTATAGTTCCCGAGATATGGACTATCGATAATTTACACCTTAGGCTCTGCTTCTAACTTGGGCCCAAATTGTAAAATGGTCTTATCTATTGGCGATTTCGTTCCAATTCACATTCCAAGTAATATTCGGCATGCTAATTACATTGCCGGTTGCCAAATTGCATTATCTCTTATAGTTTCCGAGATATGGACTATCGATAATTTACACCTTAGGCTCTGCTTCTAACTTGGGCCCAAATTGTAAAATGGTCTTATCTATTGGCGATTTCGTTCCAATTCACACTCCAAGTAATATTCGGCATGCTAATTACATTGCCGGTTGCGAAATTGCATTATCTCTTATAGTTTCCGAGATATGGACTATCGATAATTTACACCTTAGGCTCTGCTTCTAACTTGGGCCCAAATTGTAAAATGGTCTTATCTATTGGCGATTTCGTTCCAATTCACATTCCAAGTAATATTTGGCATGCTAATTACATTGCCGGTTGCCAAATTGCATTATCTCTTATAGTTTCCGAGATATGGACTATCGATAATTTACACCTTAGGCTCTGCTTCTAACTAGGGCCCAAATTGTAAAATGGTCTTATCTATTGGCGATTTCGTTCCAATTCACATTCCAAGTAATATTCGGCATGCTAATTACATTGCCGGTTGCCAAATTGCATTATCTCTTATAGTTTCCGAGATATGGACTATCGATAATTTACACCTTAGGCTCTGCTTCTAACTTGGGCCCAAATTGTAAAATGGTCTTATCTATTGGCGATTTCGTTCCAATTCACACTCCAAGTAATATTCGGCATGCTAATTACATTGCCGGTTGCCAAATTGCATTATCTCTTATAGTTTCCGAGATATGGACTATCGATAATTTACACCTTAGGCTCTGCTTCTAACTTGGGCCCAAATTGTAAAATGGTCTTATCTATTGGCGATTTCGTTCCAATTCACATTCCAAGTAATATTCGGCATGCTAATTACATTGCCGGTTGCCAAATTGCATTATCTCTTATAGTTTCCGAGATATGGACAATCGATAATTTACACCTTAGGCTCTGCTTCTAACTTGGGCCCAAATTGTAAAATGGTCTTATCTATTGGCGATTTCGTTCCAATTCACACTCCAAGTAATATTCGGCATGCTAATTACATTGCCGGTTGCCAAATTGCATTATCTCTTATAGTTTCCGAGATATGGACTATCGATAATTTACACCTTAGGCTCTGCTTCTAACTTGGGCCCAAATTGTAAAATGGTCTTATCTATTGGCGATTTCGTTCCAATTCACACTCCAAGTAATATTCGGCATGCTAATTACATTGCCGGTTGCGAAATTGCATTATCTCTTATAGTTTCCGAGATATGGACTATCGATAATTTACACCTTAGGCTCTGCTTCTAACTTGGGCCCAAATTGTAAAATGGTCTTATCTATTGGCGATTTCGTTCCAATTCACATTCCAAGTAATATTCGGCATGCTAATTACATTGCCGGTTGCCAAATTGCATTATCTCTTATAGTTTCCGAGATATGGACTATCGATAATTTACACCTTAGGCTCTGCTTCTAACTTGGGCCCAAATTGTAAAATGGTCTTATCTATTGGCGATTTCGTTCCAATTCACATTCCAAGTAATATTCGGCATGCTAATTACATTGCCGGTTGCCAAATTGCATTATCTCTTATAGTTTCCGAGATATGGACTATCGATAATTTACACCTTAGGCTCTGCTTCTAACTTGGGCCCAAATTGTAAAATGGTCTTATCTATTGGCGATTTCGTCTCAATTTACATTCCAAGTGATATTCGGCATTCTAATTACATTGCCGGTTGCGAAATTGCATTATCTCTTATAGTTTCCGAGATATGGACTATCAATAATTTACACCTTAGGCTCTGCTTCTAACTTGGGCCCAAATTGTAAAATGGTCTTATCTATTGGCGATTTCGTTCCAATTCACATTCCAAGTAATATTTGGCATGCTAATTACATTGCCGGTTGCCAAATTGCATTATCTCTTATAGTTTCCGAGATATGGACTATCGATAATTTACACCTTAGGCTCTGCTTCTAACTTGGGCCCAAATTGTAAAATGGTCTTATCTATTGGCGATTTCGTTCGAATTCACATTCCAAGTAATATTCGGCATGCTAATTACATTGCCGGTTGCCAAATTGTATTATCTCTTATAGTTTCCGAGATATGGACTATCGATAATTTACACCTTAGGCTCTGCTTCTAACTTGGGTCCAAATTGTAAAATGGTCTTATCTATTGGCGATTTCGTTCCAATTCACACTCCAAGTAATATTCGGCACGCTAATTACATTGCCGGTTGCCAAATTGCATTATCTCTTATAGTTTCCGAGATATGGACTATCGATAATTTACACCTTAGGCTCTGCTTCTAACTTGGGCCCAAATTCTAAAATGGTCTTATCTATTGGCGATTTCGTTCCAATTCACACTCCAAGTAATATTCGGCATGCTAATTACATTGCCGGTTGTGAAATTGCATTATCTCTTATAGTTTCCGAGATATGGACTATCGATAATTTACACCTTAGGCTCTGCTTCTAACTTGGGCCCAAATTGTAAAATGGTCTTATCTATTGGCGATTTCGTTCCAATTCACATTCCAAGTAATATTCGGCATGCTAATTACATTGCCGGTTGCCAAATTGCATTATCTCTTATAGTTTCCGAGATATGGACTATCGATAATTTACACCTTAGGCTCTGCTTCTAACTTGGGCCCAAATTGTAAAATGGTCTTATCTATTGGCTATTTCGTTCCAATTCACATTCCTAGTAATATTCGGCATGCTAATTACATTGCCGGTTGCCAAATTGCATTATCTCTTATAGTTTCCGAGATATGGACTATCGATAATTTACACCTTAGGCTCTGCTTCTAACTTGGGCCCAAATTGTAAAATGGTCTTATCTATTGGCGATTTCGTTCCAATTCACACTCCAAGTAATATTCGGCATGCTAATTACATTGCCGGTTGCGAAATTGCATTATCTCTTATAGTTTCCGAGATATGGACTATCGATAATTTACACCTTAGGCTCTGCTTCTAACTTGGGCCCAAATTGTAAAATGGTCTTATCTATTGGCGATTTCGTTCCAATTCACATTCCAAGTAATATTTGGCATGCTAATTACATTGCCGGTTGCCAAATTGCATTATCTCTTATAGTTTCCGAGATATGGACTATCGATAATTTACACCTTAGGCTCTGCTTCTAACTAGGGCCCAAATTGTAAAATGGTCTTATCTATTGGCGATTTCGTTCCAATTCACATTCCAAGTAATATTCGGCATGCTAATTACATTGCCGGTTGCCAAATTGCATTATCTCTTATAGTTTCCGAGATATGGACTATCGATAATTTACACCTTAGGCTCTGCTTCTAACTTGGGCCCAAATTGTAAAATGGTCTTATCTATTGGCGATTTCGTTCCAATTCACACTCCAAGTAATATTCGGCATGCTAATTACATTGCCGGTTGCCAAATTGCATTATCTCTTATAGTTTCCGAGATATGGACTATCGATAATTTACACCTTAGGCTCTGCTTCTAACTTGGGCCCAAATTGTAAAATGGTCTTATCTATTGGCGATTTCGTTCCAATTCACACTCCAAGTAATATTCGGCATGCTAATTACATTGCCGGTTGCGAAATTGCATTATCTCTTATAGTTTCCGAGATATGGACTATCGATAATTTACACCTTAGGCTCTGCTTCTAACTTGGGCCCAAATTGTAAAATGGTCTTATCTATTGGCGATTTCGTTCCAATTCACATTCCAAGAAATATTCGGCATGCTAATTACATTGCCGGTTGCCAAATTGCATTATCTCTTATAGTTCCCGAGATATGGACTATCGATAATTTACACCTTAGGCTCTGCTTCTAACTTGGGCCCAAATTGTAAAATGGTCTTATCTATTGGCGATTTCGTTCCAATTCACATTCCAAGTAATATTCGGCATGCTAATTACATTGCCGGTTGCCAAATTGCATTATCTCTTATAGTTTCCGAGATATGGACTATCGATAATTTACACCTTAGGCTCTGCTTCTAACTTGGGCCCAAATTGTAAAATGGTCTTATCTATTGGCGATTTCGTTCCAATTCACTCTCCAAGTAATATTCGGCATGCTAATTACATTGCCGGTTGCGAAATTGCATTATCTCTTATAGTTTCCGAGATATGGACTATCGATAATTTACACCTTAGGCTCTGCTTCTAACTTGGGCCCAAATTGTAAAATGGTCTTATCTATTGGCGATTTCGTTCCAATTCACATTCCAAGTAATATTTGGCATGCTAATTACATTGCCGGTTGCCAAATTGCATTATCTCTTATAGTTTCCGAGATATGGACTATCGATAATTTACACCTTAGGCTCTGCTTCTAACTAGGGCCCAAATTGTAAAATGGTCTTATCTATTGGCGATTTCGTTCCAATTCACATTCCAAGTAATATTCGGCATGCTAATTACATTGCCGGTTGCCAAATTGCATTATCTCTTATAGTTTCCGAGATATGGACTATCGATAATTTACACCTTAGGCTCTGCTTCTAACTTGGGCCCAAATTGTAAAATGGTCTTATCTATTGGCGATTTCGTTCCAATTCACACTCCAAGTAATATTCGGCATGCTAATTACATTGCCGGTTGCCAAATTGCATTATCTCTTATAGTTTCCGAGATATGGACTATCGATAATTTACACCTTAGGCTCTGCTTCTAACTTGGGCCCAAATTGTAAAATGGTCTTATCTATTGGCGATTTCGTTCCAATTCACACTCCAAGTAATATTCGGCATGCTAATTACATTGCCGGTTGCGAAATTGCATTATCTCTTATAGTTTCCGAGATATGGACTATCGATAATTTACACCTTAGGCTCTGCTTCTAACTTGGGCCCAAATTGTAAAATGGTCTTATCTATTGGCGATTTCGTTCCAATTCACATTCCAAGTAATATTCGGCATGCTAATTACATTGCCGGTTGCCAAATTGCATTATCTCTTATAGTTTCCGAGATATGGACTATCGATAATTTACACCTTAGGCTCTGCTTCTAACTTGGGCCCAAATTGTAAAATGGTCTTATCTATTGGCGATTTCGTTCCAATTCACATTCCAAGTAATATTCGGCATGCTAATTACATTGCCGGTTGCCAAATTGCATTATCTCTTATAGTTTCCGAGATATGGACTATCGATAATTTACACCTTAGGCTCTGCTTCTAACTTGGGCCCAAATTGTAAAATAGTCTTATCTATTGGCGATTTCGTTCCAATTCACATTCCAAGTAATATTCGGCATGCTAATTACATTGCCGGTTGCCAAATTGAATTATCTCTTATAGTTTCCGAGATATGGACTATCGATAATTTACACCTTAGGCTCTGCGTCTAACTTGGGCCCAAATTGTAAAATGGTCTTACCTATTGGCGATTTCGTTCCAATTCACATTCCAAGTAATATTCGGCATGCTAATTACATTGCCGGTTGCCAAATTGCATTATCTCTTATAGTTTCCGAGATATGGACTATCGATAATTTACACCTTAGGCTCTGCTTCTAACTTGGGCCCAAATTGTAAAATGGTCTTATCTATTGGCGATTTCGTTCCAATTCACATTCCAAGTAATATTCGGCATGCTAATTACATTGCCGGTTGCCAAATTGCATTATCACTTATAGTTTCCGAGATATGGACTATCGATAATTTACACCTTAGGCTCTGCTTCTAACTTGAGTCCAAATTGTAAAATGGTCTTATCTATTGGCGATTTCGTCCCAATTCACATTCCAAGTGATATTCGACATGCTAATTACATTGCCGATTGCGAAATTGCATTATCTCTTATAGTTTCCGAGATATGGACTATTGATAATTTACACCTTAGGCTCTGCTTCTAACTTGGGCCCAAATTGTAAAATGGTCTTATCTATTGGCGATTTCGTTCCAATTCACATTCCAAGTAATATTCGGCATGCTAATTACATTGCCGGTTGCCAAATTGCATTATCTCTTATAGTTTCCGAGATATGGACTATCGATAATTTACACCTTAGGCTCTGCTTCTAACTTGGGCCCAAATTGTAAAATGGTCTTATCTATTGGCGATTTCGTTCCAATTCACATTCCAAGTAATATTCGGCATGCTAATTACATTGCCGGTTGCCAAATTGCATTATCTCTTATAGTTTCCGAGATATGGACTATCGATAATTTACACCTTAGGCTCTGCTTCTAACTTGGGCCCAAATTGTAAAATGGTCTTATCTATTGGCGATTTCGTTCCAATTCACATTCCAAGTAATATTCGGCATGCTAATTACATTGCCGGTTGCCAAATTGCATTATCTCTTATAGTTTCCGAGATATGGACTATCGATAATTTACACCTTAGGCTCTGCTTCTAACTTGGGCCCAAATTGTAAAATGGTCTTATCTATTGGCGATTTAGTTGCAATTCACATTCCAAGTAATATTCGGCATGCTAATTACATTACCGGTTGCCAAATAGCATTATCTCTTATAGTTTCCGAGATATGGACTATCGATAATTTACACCTTAGGCTCTGCTTCTAACTTGGGCCCAAATTGTAAAATGGTCTTATCTATTGGCGATTTCGTTCCAATTCACATTCCAAGTAATATTCGACATGCTAATTACATTGCCGGTTGCCAAATCGCATTATCTCTTATAGTTTCCGAGATATGGACTATCGATAATTTACACCTTAGGCTCTGCTTCTAACTTGGGCCCAAATTGTAAAATGGTCTTATCTATTGGCGATTTAGTTGCAATTCACATTCCAAGTAATATTCGGCATGCTAATTACATTGCCGGTTGCCAAATAGCATTATCTCTTATAGTTTCCGAGATATGGACTATCGATAATTTACAACTTAGGCTCTGCTTCTAACTTGGGCCCAAATTGTAAAATGGTCTTATCTATTGGCGATTTCGTTCCAATTCACATTCCAAGTAATATTCGGCATGCTAATTACATTGCCGGTTGCCAAATTGCATTATCTCTTATAGTTTCCGAGATATGGACTATCGATAATTTACACCTTAGGCTCTGCTTCTAACTTGGGCCCAAATTGTAAAATGGTCTTATCTATTGGCTATTTCGTTCCAATTCACATTCCTAGTAATATTCGGCATGCTAATTACATTGCCGGTTGCCAAATTGCATTATCTCTTATAGTTTCCGAGATATGGACTATCGATAATTTACACCTTAGGCTCTACTTCTAACTTGGGCCCAAATTGTAAAATGGTCTTATCTATTGGCGATTTCGTTCCAATTCACACTCCAAGTAATATTCGGCATGCTAATTACATTGCCGGTTGCGAAATTGCATTATCTCTTATAGTTTCCGAGATATGGACTATCGATAATTTACACCTTAGGCTCTGCTTCTAACTTGGGCCCAAATTGTAAAATGGTCTTATCTATTGGCGATTTCGTTCCAATTCACATTCCAAGTAATATTCGGCATGCTAATTACATTGCCGGTTGCCAAATTGCATTATCTCTTATAGTTTCCGAGATATGGACTATCGATAATTTACACCTTAGGCTCTGCTTCTAACTAGGGCCCAAATTGTAAAATGGTCTTATCTATTGGCGATTTCGTTCCAATTCACATTCCAAGTAATATTCGGCATGCTAATTACATTGCCGGTTGCCAAATTGCATTATCTCTTATAGTTTCCGAGATATGGACTATCGATAATTTACACCTTAGGCTCTGCTTCTAACTTGGGCCCAAATTGTAAAATGGTCTTATCTATTGGCGATTTCGTTCCAATTCACACTCCAAGTAATATTTGGCATGCTAATTACATTGCCGGTTGCCAAATTGCATTATCTCTTATAGTTTCCGAGATATGGACTATCGATAATTTACACCTTAGGCTCTGCTTCTAACTAGGGCCCAAATTGTAAAATGGTCTTATCTATTGGCGATTTCGTTCCAATTCACATTCCAAGTAATATTCGGCATGCTAATTACATTGCCGGTTGCCAAATTGCATTATCTCTTATAGTTTCCGAGATATGGACTATCGATAATTTACACCTTAGGCTCTGCTTCTAACTTGGGCCCAAATTGTAAAATGGTCTTATCTATTGGCGATTTCGTTCCAATTCACACTCCAAGTAATATTCGGCATGCTAATTACATTGCCGGTTGCCAAATTGCATTATCTCTTATAGTTTCCGAGATATGGACTATCGATAATTTACACCTTAGGCTCTGCTTCTAACTTGGGCCCAAATTGTAAAATGGTCTTATCTATTGGCGATTTCGTTCCAATTCACACTCCAAGTAATATTCGGCATGCTAATTACATTGCCGGTTGCGAAATTGCATTATCTCTTATAGTTTCCGAGATATGGACTATCGATAATTTACACCTTAGGCTCTGCTTCTAACTTGGGCCCAAATTGTAAAATGGTCTTATCTATTGGCGATTTCGTTCCAATTCACATTCCAAGTAATATTCGGCATGCTAATTACATTGCCGGTTGCCAAATTGCATTATCTCTTATAGTTTCCGAGATATGGACTATCGATAATTTACACCTTAGGCTCTGCTTCTAACTTGGGCCCAAATTGTAAAATGGTCTAATCTATTGGCGATTTCGTTCCAATTCACATTCCAAGTAATATTCGGCATGCTAATTACATTGCCGGTTGCCAAATTGCATTATCTCTTATAGTTTCCGAGATATGGACTATCGATAATTTACACCTTAGGCTCTGCTTCTAACTTGGGCCCAAATTGTAAAATGGTCTTATCTATTGGCGATTTCGTCCCAATTCACATTCCAAGTGATATTCGGCATTCTAATTACATTGCCGGTTGCGAAATTGCATTATCTCTTATAGTTTCCGAGATATGGACTATCAATAATTTACACCTTAGGCTCTGCTTCTAACTTGGGCCCAAATTGTAAAATGGTCTTATCTATTGGCGATTTCGTTCCAATTCACATTCCAAGTAATATTTGGCATGCTAATTACATTGCCGGTTGCCAAATTGCATTATCTCTTATAGTTTCCGAGATATGGACTATCGATAATTTACACCTTAGGCTCTGCTTCTAACTTGGGCCCAAATTGTAAAATGGTCTTATCTATTGGCGATTTCGTTCGAATTCACATTCCAAGTAATATTCGGCATGCTAATTACATTGCCGGTTGCCAAATTGTATTATCTCTTATAGTTTCCGAGATATGGACTATCGATAATTTACACCTTAGGCTCTGCTTCTAACTTGGGTCCAAATTGTAAAATGGTCTTATCTATTGGCGATTTCGTTCCAATTCACACTCCAAGTAATATTCGGCATGCTAATTACATTGCCGGTTGCCAAATTGCATTATCTCTTATAGTTTCCGAGATATGGACTATCGATAATTTACACCTTAGGCTCTGCTTCTAACTTGGGCCCAAATTGTAAAATGGTCTTATCTATTGGCGATTTCGTTCCAATTCACACTCCAAGTAATATTCGGCATGCTAATTACATTGCCGGTTGCGAAATTGCATTATCTCTTATAGTTTCCGAGATATGGACTATCGATAATTTACACCTTAGGCTCTGCTTCTAACTTGGGCCCAAATTGTAAAATGGTCTTATCTATTGGCGATTTCGTTCCAATTCACATTCCAAGTAATATTCGGCGTGCTAATTACATTGCCGGTTGCCAAATTGCATTATCTCTTATAGTTTCCGAGATATGGACTATCGATAATTTACACCTTAGGCTCTGCTTCTAACTTGGGCCCAAATTGTAAAATGGTCTTATCTATTGGCGATTTCGTTCCAATTCACATTCCAAGTAATATTCGGCATGCTAATTACATTGCCGGTTGCCAAATTGCATTATCTCTTATAGTTTCCGAGATATGGACTATCGATAATTTACACCTTAGGCTCTGCTTCTAACTTGGGTCCAAATTGTAAAATGGTCTTATCTATTGGCGATTTCGTTCCAATTCACATTCCAAGTAATATTCGGCATGCTAATTACATTGCCGGTTGCCAAATTGCATTATCTCTTATAGTTTCCGAGATATGGACTATCAATAATTTACACCTTAGGCTCTGCTTCTAACTTGGGCCCAAATTGTAAAATGGTCTTATCTATTGGCGATTTCGTTCCAATTCACATTCCAAGTAATATTCGGCATGCTAATTACATTGCCGGTTGCCAAATTGCATTATCTCTTATAGTTTCCGAGATATGGACTATCGATAATTTACACCTTAGGCTCTGCTTCTAATTTGGGCCCAAATTGTAAAATGGTCTTATCTATTGGCGATTTCGTTCCAATTCACATTCCAAGTAATATTCGGCATGCTAATTACATTGCCGGTTGCCAAATTGCATTATCTCTTATAGTTTCCGAGATATGGACTATCGATAATTTACACCTTAGGCTCTGCTTCTAACTTGGGCCCAAATTGTAAAATGGTCTTATCTATTGGCGATTTCGTTCCAATTCACATTCCAAGTAATATTCGGCATGCTAATTACATTGCCGGTTGCCAAATTGCATTATCTCTTATAGTTTCCGAGATATGGACTATCGATAATTTACACCTTAGGCTCTGCTTCTAACTTGGGCCCAAATTGTAAAATGGTCTTATCTATTGGCGATTTCGTTCCAATTCACACTCCAAGTAATATTCGGCATGCTAATTACATTGCCGGTTGCGAAATTGCATTATCTCTTATAGTTTCCGAGATATGGACTATCGATAATTTACACCTTAGGCTCTGCTTCTAACTTGGGCCCAAATTGTAAAATGGTCTTATCTATTGGCGATTTCGTTCCAATTCACATTCCAAGTAATATTCGGCATGCTAATTACATTGCCGGTTGCCAAATTGCATTATCTCTTATAGTTTCCGAGATATGGACTATCGATAATTTACACCTTAGGCTCTGCTTCTAACTTGGGCCCAAATTGTAAAATGGTCTTACCTATTGGCGATTCCGTTCCAATTCACATTCCAAGTAATATTCGGCATGCTAATTACATTGCCTGTTGCCAAATTGCATTATCTCTTATAGTTTCCGAGATATGGACTATCGATAATTTACACCTTAGGCTCTGCTTCTAACTTGGGCCCAAATTGTAAAATGGTCTTATCTATTGGCGATTTCGTTCCAATTCACATTCCAAGTAATATTCGGCATGCTACTTACATTGCCGGTTGCCAAATTGCATTATCTCTTATAGTTTCCGAGATATGGACTATCGATAATTTACACCTTAGGCTCTGCTTCTAACTTGGGCCCAAATTGTAAAATGGTCTTATCTATTGGCGATTTCATCCCAATTCACATTCCAAGTGATATTCGGCATGCTAATTACATTGCCGGTTGCGAAATTGCATTATCTCTTATAGTTTCCGAGATATGGACTATCGATAATTTACACCTTAGGCTCTGCTTCTAACTTGCTCCCAAATTGTAAAATGGTCTTATCTATTTCCGATTTCGTTCCAATTCACATTCCAAGTAATATTCGGCATGCTAATTACATTGCCGGTTGCCAAATTGCATTATCTCTTATAGTTTCCGAGATATGGACTATCGATAATTTACACCTTAGGCTCTGCTTCTAACTTGGGCCCAAATTGTAAAATGGTCTTATCTATTGGCGATTTCGTTCCAATTCACATTCCAAGTAATATTCGGCATGCTAATTACATTGCCGGTTGCCAAATTGAATTATCTCTTATAGTTTCCGAGATATGGACTATCGATAATTTACACCTTAGGCTCTGCTTCTAACTTGTGCCCAAATTGTAAAATGGTCTTATCTATTGGCGATTTCGTTCCAATTCACATTCCAAGTAATATTCGGCATGCTAATTACATTGCCGGTTGCCAAATTGCATTATCTCTTATAGTTTCCGAGATATGGACTATCGATAATTTACACCTTAGGCTCTGCTTCTAACTTGGGCCCAAATTGTAAAATGGTCTTATCTATTGGCGATTTCGTTCCAATTCACATTCCAAGTAATATTCGGCATGCTAATTACATTGCCGGTTGCCAAATTGCATTATCTCTTATAGTTTCCGAGATATGGACTATCGATAATTTACACCATAGGCTCTGCTTCTAACTTGGGCCCAAATTGTAAAATGGTCTTATCTATTGGCGATTTCGTTCCAATTCACATTCCAAGTAATATTCGGCATGCTAATTACATTGCCGGTTGCCAAATTGCATTATCTCTTATAGTTTCCGAGATATGGACTATCGATAATTTACACCTTAGGCTCTGCTTCTAACTTGCTCCCAAATTTTAAATGGTCTTATCTATTGGCGATTTCCTTCCAATTCACATTCCAAGTAATATTCGGCATGCTAATTGCATTGCCGTTTGCCAAATTGCATTATCTCTTATAGTTTCCGAGATATGGACTATCGATAATTTACACCTTAGGCTCTGCTTCTAACTTGGGCCCAAATTGTAAAATGGTCTTATCTATTGGCGATTTCGTTCCAATTCACATTCCAAGTAATATTCGGCATACTAATTACATTGCCGGTTGCCAAATTGAATTATCTCTTATAGTTTCCGAGATATGGACTATCGATAATTTACACCTTAGGCTCTGCTTCTAACTTGGGCCCAAATTGTAAAATGGTCTTACCTATTGGCGATTTCGTTCCAATTCACATTCCAAGTTATATTCGGCATGCTAATTACATTGCCGGTTGCCAAATTGTATTATCTCTTATAGTTTCCGAGATATGGACTATCGATAATTTACACCTTAGGCTCTGCTTCTAACTTGGGCCCAAATTGTAAAATGGTCTTATCTATTGGCGATTTCGTTCCAATTCACATTCCAAGTAATATTCGGCATGCTAATTACATTGCCGGTTGCCAAATTGCATTATCTCTTATAGTTTCCGAGATATGGACCATCGATAATTTACACCTTAGGCTCTGCTTCTAACTTGGGCCCAAATTGTAAAATGGTCTTATCTATTGGCGATTTCGTCCCAATTCACATTCCAAGTGATATTCGGCATGCTAATTACATTGCCGGTTTCGAAATTGCATTATCTCTTATAGTTTCCGAGATATGGACTATCCATAATTTACACCTTAGGCTCTGCTTCTAAATTGGGCCCAAATTGTAAAATGGTCTTATCTATTGGCGATTTCGTTCCAATTCACATTCCAAGTAATATTCGGCATGCTAATTACATTGCCGGTTGCCAAATTGCACTATCCCTTATAGTTTCCGAGATATAGACTATCGATAATTTACACCTTAGGCTCTGCTTCTAACTTGGGCCCAAATTGTAAAATGGTCTTATCTATTGGCGATTTCGTTGCAATTCACATTCCAAGTAATATTCGGCATGCTAATTACATTGCCGGTTGCCAAATTGCATTATCTCTTATAGTTTCCGAGATATGGAATATCGATAATTTACACCTTAGGCTCTGCTTCTAACTTGGGCCCAAATTGTAAAATGGTCTTATCTATTGGCGATTTCGTTCCAATTCGCATTCCAAGTAATATTCGGCATGCTAATTACATTGCCGGTTGCCAAATTGCATTATCTCTTATAGTTTCCGAGATATGGACTATCGATAATTTACACCTTAGGCTCTGCTTCTAACTTGGGCCCAAATTGTAAAATGGTCTTATCTATTGGCGATTTCGTTCCAATTCACATTCCAAGTAATATTCGGCATGCTAATTACATTGCCGGTTGCCAAATTGCATTATCTCTTATAGTTTCCGAGATATGGACTATCGATAATTTACACCTTAGGCTCTGCTTCTAACTTGAGCCCAAATTGTAAAATGGTCTTACCTATTGGCGATTTCGTTCCAATTCGCACTCCAAGTAATATTCGGCATGCTAATTACATTGCCGGTTGCGAAATTGCATTATCTCTTATAGTTTCCGAGATATGGACTATCAATAATTTACACCTTAGGCTCTGCTTCTAACTTGGGCCCAAATTGTAAAATGGTCTTATCTATTGGCGATTTCGTTCCAATTCACATTCCAAGTAATATTCGGCATGCTAATTACATTGCCGGTTGCCAAATTGCATTATCTCTTATAGTTTCCGAGATATGGACTATCGATAATTTACACCTTAGGCTCTGCTTCTAACTTGGGCCCAAATTGTAAAATGGCCTTATCTATTGGCGATTTCGTTCCAATTCACATTCCAAGTAATATTCGGCATGCTAATTACATTGCCGGTTGCCAAATTGCATTATCTCTTATAGTTTCCGAGATATGGACTATCGATAATTTACACCTTAGGCTCTGCTTCTAACTTGGGCCCAAATTGTAAAATGGTCTTATCTATTGGCGATTTCGTTCCAATTCACATTCCAAGTAATATTCGGCATGCTAATTACATTGCCGGTTGCCAAATTGAATTATCTCTTATAGTTTCCGAGATATGGACTATCGATAATTTACACCTTAGGCTCTGCTTCTAACTTGGGCCCAAATTGTAAAATGGTCTTACCTATTGGCGATTTCGTTCCAATTCACATTCCAAGTAATATTCGGCATGCTAATTACATTGCCGGTTGCCAAATTGCATTATCTCTTATAGTTTCCGAGATATGGACTATCGATAATTTATACCTTAGGCTCTGCTTCTAACTTGGGCCCAAATTGTAAAATGGTCTTATCTATTGGCGATTTCGTTCCAATTCACATTCCAAGTAATATTCGGCATGCTAATTACGTTGCCGGTTGCCAAATTGTATTATCTCTTATAGTTTCCGAGATATGGACTATCGATAATTTACACCTTAGGCTCTGCTTCTAACTTGGGCCCAAATTGTAAAATGGTCTTATCTATTGGCGATTTCGTCCCAATTCACATTCCAAGTGATATTCGGCATGCTAATTACATTGCCGGTTGCGAAATTGCATTATCTCTTATAGTTTACGAGATATGGACTATCGATAATTTACACCTTAGGCTCTGCTTCTAACTTGGGCCCAAATTGTAAAATGGTCTTATCTATTGGCGATTTCGTTCCAATTCACATTCCAAGTAATATTCGGCATGCTAATTACGTTGCCGGTTGCCAAATTGTATTATCTCTTATAGTTTCCGAGATATGGACTATCGATAATTTACACCTTAGGCTCTGCTTCTAACTTGGGCCCAAATTGTAAAATGGTCTTATCTATTGGCGATTTCGTCCCAATTCACATTCCAAGTGATATTCGGCATGCTAATTACATTGCCGGTTGCGAAATTGCATTATCTCTTATAGTTTACGAGATATGGACTATCGATAATTTACACCTTAGGCTCTGCTTCTAACTTGGGCCCAAATTGTAAAATGGTCTTATCTATTGGCGATTTAGTTGCAATTCACATTCCAAGTAATATTCGGCATGCTAATTACATTGCCGGTTGCCGAATTGCATTATCTCTTATAGTTTCCGAGATATGGACTATCGATAATTTACACCTTAGGCTCTGCTTCTAACTTGGGCCCAAATTGTAAAATGGTCTTATCTATTGGCGATTTCGTTCCAATTCACATTCCAAGTAATATTCGGCATGCTAATTACATTGCCGGTTGCCAAATTGCATTATCTCTTATAGTTTCCGAGATATGGACTATCGATAATTTACACCTTAGGCTCTGCTTCTAACTTGGGCCCAAATTGTAAAATGGTCTTATCTATTGGCGATTTCGTTCCAATTCACACTCCAAGTAATATTCGGCATGCTAATTACATTGCCGGTTGCGAAATTGCATTATCTCTTATAGTTTCCGAGATATGGACTATCGATAATTTACACCTTAGGCTCTGCTTCTAACTTGGGCCCAAATTGTAAAATGGTCTTATCTATTGGCGATTTCGTTCCAATTCACATTCCAAGTAATATTCGGCATGCTAATTACATTGCCGGTTGCCAAATTGCATTATCTCTTATAGTTTCCGAGATATGGACTATCGATAATTTACACCTTAGGCTCTGCTTCTAACTTGGGCCCAAATTGTAAAATGGTCTTATCTATTGGCGATTTCGTTCCAATTCACATTCCAAGTAATATTCGGCATGCTAATTACATTGCCGGTTGCCAAATTGCATTATCTCTTATAGTTTCCGAGATATGGACTATCGATAATTTACACCTTAGGCTCTGCTTCTAACTTGGGCAAAAATTGTAAAATGGTCTTATCTATTGGCGATTTCGTCCCAATTCACATTCCAAGTGATATTCGGCATGCTAATTACATTGCCGGTTGCGAAATTGCATTACCTCTTATAGTTTCCGAGATATGGACTATCAATAATTTACACCTTAGGCTCTGCTTCTAACTTGGGCCCAAATTGTAAAATGGTCTTATCTATTGGCGATTTCGTTCCAATTCACATTCCAAGTAATATTCGGCATGCTAATTACATTGCCGGTTGCCAAATTGCATTATCTCTTATAGTTTCCGAGATATGGACTATCGATAATTTACACCTTAGGCTCTGCTTCTAACTTGGGCCCAAATTGTAAAATGGTCTTATCTATTGGCGATTTCGTTCCAATTCACATTCCAAGTAATATTCGGCATGCTAATTACATTGCCGGTTGCCAAATTGAATTATCTCTTATAGTTTCCGAGATATGGACTATCGATAATTTACACCTTAGGCTCTGCTTCTAACTTGGGCCCAAATTGTAAAATGGTCTTACCTATTGGCGATTTCGTTCCAATTCACATTCCAAGTAATATTCGGCATGTTAATTACATTGCCGGTTGCCAAATTGCATTATCTCTTATAGTTTCCGAGATATGGACTATCGATAATTTACACCTTAGGCTCTGCTTCTAACTTGGGCCCAAATTGTAAAATGGTCTTATCTATTGGCGATTTCGTTCCAATTCACATTCCAAGTAATATTCGGCATGCTAATTACATTGCCGGTTGCCAAATTGCATTATCTCTTATAGTTTCCGAGATATGGACTATCGATAATTTACACCTTAGGCTCTGCTTCTAACTTGGGCCCAAATTGTAAAATGGTCTTATCTATTGGCGATTTCGTCCCAATTCACATTCCAAGTGATATTCGGCATGCTAATTACATTGCCGGTTGCGAAATTGCATTATCTCTTATAGTTTCCGAGATATGGACTATCAATAATTTACACCTTAGGCTCTGCTTCTAACTTGGGCCCAAATTGTAAAATGGTCTTATCTATTGGCGATTTCGTTCCAATTCACATTCCAAGTAATATTCGGCATGCTAATTACATTGCCGGTTGCCAAATTGCATTATCTCTTATAGTTTCCGAGATATGGACTATCGATAATTTACACCTTAGGCTCTGCTTCTAACTTGGGCCCAAATTGTAAAATGGTCTTATCTATT
This sequence comes from Rhynchophorus ferrugineus, assembly GCF_030347505.1. Classification (NCBI taxonomy): domain Eukaryota; kingdom Metazoa; phylum Arthropoda; class Insecta; order Coleoptera; family Curculionidae; genus Rhynchophorus; species Rhynchophorus ferrugineus. The sequence continues at coordinate 109,317 of NW_027472805.1, read as the reverse complement.
GGCGATTTAGTTGCAATTCACATTCCAAGTAATATTCGGCATGCTAATTACATTGCCGGCTGCCAAATTGCATTATCTCTTATAGTTTCCGAGATATGGACTATCGATAATTTACACCTTAGGCTCTGCTTCTAACTTAGGCCCAAATTGTAAAATGGTCTTATCTATTGGCGATTTCGTTCCAATTCACATTCCAAGTAATATTCGGCATGCTAATTACATTGCCGGTTGCCAAAATGCATTATCTCTTGTAGTTTCCGAGATATGGACTATCGATAATTTACACCTTAGGCTCTGCTTCTAACTTGGGCCCAAATTGTAAAATGGTCTTATCTATTGGCGATTTCGTTCCAATTCACACTCCAAGTAATATTCGGCATGCTAATTACATTGCCGGTTGCGAAATTGCATTATCTCTTATAGTTTCCGAGATATGGACTATCGATAATTTACACCTTAGGCTCTGCTTCTAACTTGGGCCCAAATTGTAAAATGGTCTTATCTATTGGCGATTTCGTTCCAATTCACATTCCAAGTAATATTCGGCATGCTAATTACATTGCCGGTTGCCAAATTGCATTATCTCTTATAGTTTCCGAGATATGGACTATCGATAATTTACACCTTAGGCTCTGCTTCTAACTTGGGCCCAAATTGTAAAATGGTCTTATCTATTGGCGATTTCGTTCCAATTCACATTCCAAGTAATATTCGGCATGCTAATTAGATTGCCGGTTGCCAAATTGCATTATCTCTTATAGTTTCCGAGATATGGACTATCGATAATTTACACCTTAGGCTCTGCTTCTAACTTGGGCCCAAATTGTAAAATGGTCTTATCTATTGGCGATTTCGTTCCAATTCACACTCCAAGTAATATTCGGCATGCTAATTACATTGCCGGTTGCGAAATTGCATTATCTCTTATAGTTTCCGAGATATGGACTATCGATAATTTACACCTTAGGCTCTGCTTCTAACTTGGGCCCAAATTGTAAAATGGTCTTATCTATTGGCGATTTCGTTCCAATTCACATTCCAAGTAATATTCGGCATGCTAATTACATTGCCGGTTGCCAAATTGCATTATCTCTTATAGTTTCCGAGATATGGACTATCGATAATTTACACCTTAGGCTCTGCTTCTAACTTGGGCCCAAATTGTAAAATGGTCTTATCTATTGGCGATTTCGTTCCAATTCACATTCCAAGTAATATTCGGCATGCTAATTACATTGCCGGTTGCCAAATTGCATTATCTCTTATAGTTTCCGAGATATGGACTATCGATAATTTACACCTTAGGCTCTGCTTCTAACTTGGGCCCAAATTGTAAAATGGTCTTATCTATTGGCGATTTCGTCCCAATTCACATTCCAAGTGATATTCGGCATGCTAATTACATTGCCGGTTGCGAAATTGCATTATCTCTTATAGTTTCCGAGATATGGACTATCAATAATTTACACCTTAGGCTCTGCTTCTAACTTGGGCCCAAATTGTAAAATGGTCTTATCTATTGGCGATTTCGTTCCAATTCACATTCCAAGTAATATTCGGCATGCTAATTACATTGCCGGTTGCCAAATTGCATTATCTCTTATAGTTTCCGAGATATGGACTATCGATAATTTACACCTTAGGCTCTGCTTCTAACTTGGGCTCAAATTGTAAAATGGTCTTATCTATTGGCGATTTCGTTCCAATTCACATTCCAAGTAATATTCGGCATGCTAATTACATTGCCGGTTGCCAAATTGAATTATCTCTTATAGTTTCCGAGATATGGACTATCGATAATTTACACCTTAGGCTCTGCTTCTAACTTGGGCCCAAATTGTAAAATGGTCTTACCTATTGGCGATTTCGTTCCAATTCACATTCCAAGTAATATTCGGCATGCTAATTACATTGCCGGTTGCCAAATTGCATTATCTCTTATAGTTTCCGAGATATGGACTATCGATAATTTACACCTTAGGCTCTGCTTCTAACTTGGGCCCAAATTGTAAAATGGTCTTATCTATTGGCGATTTCGTTCCAATTCACATTCCAAGTAATATTCGGCATGCTAATTACATTGCCGGTTGCCAAATTGCATTATCTCTTATAGTTTCCGAGATATGGACTATCGATAATTTACACCTTAGGCTCTGCTTCTAACTTGGGCCCAAATTGTAAAATGGTCTTATCTATTGGCGATTTCGTCCCAATTCACATTCCAAGTGATATTCGGCATGCTAATTACATTGCCGGTTGCGAAATTGCATTATCTCTTATAGTTTCCGAGATATGGACTATCAATAATTTACACCTTAGGCTCTGCTTCTAACTTGGGCCCAAATTGTAAAATGGTCTTATCTATTGGCGATTTCGTTCCAATTCACATTCCAAGTAATATTCGGCATGCTAATTACATTGCCGGTTGCCAAATTGCATTATCTCTTATAGTTTCCGAGATATGGACTATCGATAATTTACACCTTTGGCTCTGCTTCTAACTTGGGCCCAAATTGTAAAATGGTCTTATCTATTGGCGATTTCGTTCCAATTCACATTCCAAGTAATATTCGGCATGCTAATTACATTGCCGGTTGCCAAATTGCATTATCTCTTATAGTTTCCGAGATATGGACTATCGATAATTTACACCTTAGGCTCTGCTTCTAACTTGGGCCCAAATTGTAAAATGGTCTTATCTATTGGCGATTTCGTTCCAATTCACATTCCAAGTAATATGCGGCATGCTAATTACATTGCCGGTTGCCAAATTGCATTATCTCTTATAGTTTCCGAGATATGGACTATCGATAATTTACACCTTAGGCTCTGCTTCTAACTTGGGCCCAAATTGTAAAATGGTCTTATCTATTGGCGATTTCGTCCCAATTCACATTCCAAGTGATATTCGGCATGCTAATTACATTGCCGGTTGCGAAATTGCATTATCTCTTATAGTTTCCGAGATATGGACTATCAATAATTTACACCTTAGGCTCTGCTTCTAACTTGGGCCCAAATTGTAAAATGGTCTTATCTATTGGCGATTTCGTTCCAATTCACATTCCAAGTAATATTCGGCATGCTAATTACATTGCCGGTTGCCAAATTGCATTATCTCTTATAGTTTCCGAGATATGGACTATCGATAATTTACACCTTAGGCTCTGCTTCTAACTTGGGCTCAAATTGTAAAATGGTCTTATCTATTGGCGATTTCGTTCCAATTCACATTCCAAGTAATATTCGGCATGCTAATTACATTGCCGGTTGCCAAATTGAATTATCTCTTATAGTTTCCGAGATATGGACTATCGATAATTTACACCTTAGGCTCTGCTTCTAACTTGGGCCCAAATTGTAAAATGGTCTTACCTATTGGCGATTTCGTTCCAATTCACATTCCAAGTAATATTCGGCATGCTAATTACATTGCCGGTTGCCAAATTGCATTATCTCTTATAGTTTCCGAGATATGGACTATCGATAATTTACACCTTAGGCTCTGCTTCTAACTTGGGCCCAAATTGTAAAATGGTCTTATCTATTGGCGATTTCGTTCCAATTCACATTCCAAGTAATATTCGGCATGCTAATTACATTGCCGGTTGCCAAATTGCATTATCTCTTATAGTTTCCGAGATATGGACTATCGATAATTTACACCTTAGGCTCTGCTTCTAACTTGGGCCCAAATTGTAAAATGGTCTTATCTATTGGCGATTTCGTTCCAATTCACATTCCAAGTAATATTCGGCATGCTAATTACATTGCCGGTTGCCAAATTGAATTATCTCTTATAGTTTCCGAGATATGGACTATCGATAATTTACACCTTAGGCTCTGCTTCTAACTTGGGCCCAAATTGTAAAATGGTCTTACCTATTGGCGATTTCGTTCCAATTCACATTCCAAGTAATATTCGGCATGTTAATTACATTGCCGGTTGCCAAATTGCATTATCTCTTATAGTTTCCGAGATATGGACTATCGATAATTTACACCTTAGGCTCTGCTTCTAACTTGGGCCCAAATTGTAAAATGGTCTTATCTATTGGCGATTTCGTTCCAATTCACATTCCAAGTAATATTCGGCATGCTAATTACATTGCCGGTTGCCAAATTGCATTATCTCTTATAGTTTCCGAGATATGGACTATCGATAATTTACACCTTAGGCTCTGCTTCTAACTTGGGCCCAAATTGTAAAATGGTCTTATCTATTGGCGATTTCGTCCCAATTCACATTCCAAGTGATATTCGGCATGCTAATTACATTGCCGGTTGCGAAATTGCATTATCTCTTATAGTTTCCGAGATATGGACTATCAATAATTTACACCTTAGGCTCTGCTTCTAACTTGGGCCCAAATTGTAAAATGGTCTTATCTATTGGCGATTTCGTTCCAATTCACATTCCAAGTAATATTCGGCATGCTAATTACATTGCCGGTTGCCAAATTGCATTATCTCTTATAGTTTCCGAGATATGGACTATCGATAATTTACACCTTAGGCTCTGCTTCTAACTTGGGCCCAAATTGTAAAATGGTCTTATCTATTGGCGATTTAGTTGCAATTCACATTCCAAGTAATATTCGGCATGCTAATTACATTGCCGGCTGCCAAATTGCATTATCTCTTATAGTTTCCGAGATATGGACTATCGATAATTTACACCTTAGGCTCTGCTTCTAACTTAGGCCCAAATTGTAAAATGGTCTTATCTATTGGCGATTTCGTTCCAATTCACATTCCAAGTAATATTCGGCATGCTAATTACATTGCCGGTTGCCAAAATGCATTATCTCTTGTAGTTTCCGAGATATGGACTATCGATAATTTACACCTTAGGCTCTGCTTCTAACTTGGGCCCAAATTGTAAAATGGTCTTATCTATTGGCGATTTCGTTCCAATTCACACTCCAAGTAATATTCGGCATGCTAATTACATTGCCGGTTGCGAAATTGCATTATCTCTTATAGTTTCCGAGATATGGACTATCGATAATTTACACCTTAGGCTCTGCTTCTAACTTGGGCCCAAATTGTAAAATGGTCTTATCTATTGGCGATTTCGTTCCAATTCACATTCCAAGTAATATTCGGCATGCTAATTACATTGCCGGTTGCCAAATTGCATTATCTCTTATAGTTTCCGAGATATGGACTATCGATAATTTACACCTTAGGCTCTGCTTCTAACTTGGGCCCAAATTGTAAAATGGTCTTATCTATTGGCGATTTCGTTCCAATTCACATTCCAAGTAATATTCGGCATGCTAATTAGATTGCCGGTTGCCAAATTGCATTATCTCTTATAGTTTCCGAGATATGGACTATCGATAATTTACACCTTAGGCTCTGCTTCTAACTTGGGCCCAAATTGTAAAATGGTCTTATCTATTGGCGATTTCGTTCCAATTCACACTCCAAGTAATATTCGGCATGCTAATTACATTGCCGGTTGCGAAATTGCATTATCTCTTATAGTTTCCGAGATATGGACTATCGATAATTTACACCTTAGGCTCTGCTTCTAACTTGGGCCCAAATTGTAAAATGGTCTTATCTATTGGCGATTTCGTTCCAATTCACATTCCAAGTAATATTCGGCATGCTAATTACATTGCCGGTTGCCAAATTGCATTATCTCTTATAGTTTCCGAGATATGGACTATCGATAATTTACACCTTAGGCTCTGCTTCTAACTTGGGCCCAAATTGTAAAATGGTCTTATCTATTGGCGATTTCGTTCCAATTCACATTCCAAGTAATATTCGGCATGCTAATTACATTGCCGGTTGCCAAATTGCATTATCTCTTATAGTTTCCGAGATATGGACTATCGATAATTTACACCTTAGGCTCTGCTTCTAACTTGGGCCCAAATTGTAAAATGGTCTTATCTATTGGCGATTTCGTCCCAATTCACATTCCAAGTGATATTCGGCATGCTAATTACATTGCCGGTTGCGAAATTGCATTATCTCTTATAGTTTCCGAGATATGGACTATCAATAATTTACACCTTAGGCTCTGCTTCTAACTTGGGCCCAAATTGTAAAATGGTCTTATCTATTGGCGATTTCGTTCCAATTCACATTCCAAGTAATATTCGGCATGCTAATTACATTGCCGGTTGCCAAATTGCATTATCTCTTATAGTTTCCGAGATATGGACTATCGATAATTTACACCTTAGGCTCTGCTTCTAACTTGGGCTCAAATTGTAAAATGGTCTTATCTATTGGCGATTTCGTTCCAATTCACATTCCAAGTAATATTCGGCATGCTAATTACATTGCCGGTTGCCAAATTGAATTATCTCTTATAGTTTCCGAGATATGGACTATCGATAATTTACACCTTAGGCTCTGCTTCTAACTTGGGCCCAAATTGTAAAATGGTCTTACCTATTGGCGATTTCGTTCCAATTCACATTCCAAGTAATATTCGGCATGCTAATTACATTGCCGGTTGCCAAATTGCATTATCTCTTATAGTTTCCGAGATATGGACTATCGATAATTTACACCTTAGGCTCTGCTTCTAACTTGGGCCCAAATTGTAAAATGGTCTTATCTATTGGCGATTTCGTTCCAATTCACATTCCAAGTAATATTCGGCATGCTAATTACATTGCCGGTTGCCAAATTGCATTATCTCTTATAGTTTCCGAGATATGGACTATCGATAATTTACACCTTAGGCTCTGCTTCTAACTTGGGCCCAAATTGTAAAATGGTCTTATCTATTGGCGATTTCGTCCCAATTCACATTCCAAGTGATATTCGGCATGCTAATTACATTGCCGGTTGCGAAATTGCATTATCTCTTATAGTTTCCGAGATATGGACTATCAATAATTTACACCTTAGGCTCTGCTTCTAACTTGGGCCCAAATTGTAAAATGGTCTTATCTATTGGCGATTTCGTTCCAATTCACATTCCAAGTAATATTCGGCATGCTAATTACATTGCCGGTTGCCAAATTGCATTATCTCTTATAGTTTCCGAGATATGGACTATCGATAATTTACACCTTTGGCTCTGCTTCTAACTTGGGCCCAAATTGTAAAATGGTCTTATCTATTGGCGATTTCGTTCCAATTCACATTCCAAGTAATATTCGGCATGCTAATTACATTGCCGGTTGCCAAATTGCATTATCTCTTATAGTTTCCGAGATATGGACTATCGATAATTTACACCTTAGGCTCTGCTTCTAACTTGGGCCCAAATTGTAAAATGGTCTTATCTATTGGCGATTTCGTTCCAATTCACATTCCAAGTAATATGCGGCATGCTAATTACATTGCCGGTTGCCAAATTGCATTATCTCTTATAGTTTCCGAGATATGGACTATCGATAATTTACACCTTAGGCTCTGCTTCTAACTTGGGCCCAAATTGTAAAATGGTCTTATCTATTGGCGATTTCGTCCCAATTCACATTCCAAGTGATATTCGGCATGCTAATTACATTGCCGGTTGCGAAATTGCATTATCTCTTATAGTTTCCGAGATATGGACTATCAATAATTTACACCTTAGGCTCTGCTTCTAACTTGGGCCCAAATTGTAAAATGGTCTTATCTATTGGCGATTTCGTTCCAATTCACATTCCAAGTAATATTCGGCATGCTAATTACATTGCCGGTTGCCAAATTGCATTATCTCTTATAGTTTCCGAGATATGGACTATCGATAATTTACACCTTAGGCTCTGCTTCTAACTTGGGCTCAAATTGTAAAATGGTCTTATCTATTGGCGATTTCGTTCCAATTCACATTCCAAGTAATATTCGGCATGCTAATTACATTGCCGGTTGCCAAATTGAATTATCTCTTATAGTTTCCGAGATATGGACTATCGATAATTTACACCTTAGGCTCTGCTTCTAACTTGGGCCCAAATTGTAAAATGGTCTTACCTATAGGCGATTTCGTTCCAATTCACATTCCAAGTAATATTCGGCATGCTAATTACATTGCCGGTTGCCAAATTGCATTATCTCTTATAGTTTCCGAGATATGGACTATCGATAATTTACACCTTAGGCTCTGCTTCTAACTTGGGCCCAAATTGTAAAATGGTCTTATCTATTGGCGATTTCGTTCCAATTCACATTCCAAGTAATATTCGGCATGCTAATTACATTGCCGGTTGCCAAATTGCATTATCTCTTATAGTTTCCGAGATATGGACTATCGATAATTTACACCTTAGGCTCTGCTTCTAACTTGGGCCCAAATTGTAAAATGGTCTTATCTATTGGCGATTTCGTCCCAATTCACATTCCAAGTGATATTCGGCATGCTAATTACATTGCCGGTTGCGAAATTGCATTATCTCTTATAGTTTCCGAGATATGGACTATCAATAATTTACACCTTAGGCTCTGCTACTAACTTGGGCCCAAATTGTAAAATGGTCTTATCTATTGGCGATTTCGTTCCAATTCACATTCCAAGTAATATTCGGCATGCTAATTACATTGCCGGTTGCCAAATTGCATTATCTCTTATAGTTTCCGAGATATGGACTATCGATAATTTACACCTTTGGCTCTGCTTCTAACTTGGGCCCAAATTGTAAAATGGTCTTATCTATTGGCGATTTCGTTCCAATTCACATTCCAAGTAATATTCGGCATGCTAATTACATTGCCGGTTGCCAAATTGCATTATCTCTTATAGTTTCCGAGATATGGACTATCGATAATTTACACCTTAGGCTCTGCTTCTAACTTGGGCCCAAATTGTAAAATGGTCTTATCTATTGGCGATTTCGTTCCAATTCACATTCCAAGTAATATGCGGCATGCTAATTACATTGCCGGTTGCCAAATTGCATTATCTCTTATAGTTTCCGAGATATGGACTATCGATAATTTACACCATAGGCTCTGCTTCTAACTTGGGCCCAAATTGTAAAATGGTCTTATCTATTGGCGATTTCGTTCCAATTCACATTCCAAGTAATATTCGGCATGCTAATTACATTGCCGGTTGCCAAATTGCATTATCTCTTATAGTTTTCGAGATATGGACTATCGATAATTTACACCTTAGGCTCTGCTTCTAACTTGGGCCCAAATTGTAAAATGGTCTTATCTATTGGCGATTTCGTTCCAATTCACATTCCAAGTAATATTCGGCATGCTAATTACATTGCCGGTTGCCAAATTGCATTATCTCTTATAGTTTCCGAGATATGGACTATCGATAATTTACACCTTAGGCTCTGCTTCTAACTTGGGCCCAAATTGTAAAATGGTCTTATCTATTGGCGATTTCGTTCCAATTCACATTCCAAGTAATATTCGGCATGCTAATTACATTGCCGGTTGCCAAATTGAATTATCTCTTATAGTTTCCGAGATATGGACTATCGATAATTTACACCTTAGGCTCTGCTTCTAACTTGGGCCCAAATTGTAAAATGGTCTTACCTATTGGCGATTTCGTTCCAATTCACATTCCAAGTAATATTCGGCATGCTAATTACATTGCCGGTTGCCAAATTGCATTATCTCTTATAGTTTCCGAGATATGGACTATCGATAATTTACACCTTAGGCTCTGCTTCTAACTTGGGCCCAAATTGTAAAATGGTCTTATCTATTGGCGATTTCGTTCCAATTCACATTCCAAGTAATATTCGGCATGCTAATTACATTGCCGGTTGCCAAATTTCATTATCTCTTATAGTTTCCGAGATATGGACTATCGATAATTTACACCTTAGGCTCTGCTTCTAACTTGGGCCCAAATTGTAAAATGGTCTTATCTATTGGCGATTTCGTCCCAATTCACATTCCAAGTGATATTCGGCATGCTAATTACATTGCCGGTTGCGAAATTGCATTATCTCTTATAGTTTCCGAGATATGGACTATCAATAATTTACACCTTAGGCTCTGCTTCTAACTTGGGCCCAAATTGTAAAATGGTCTTATCTATTGGCGATTTCGTTCCAATTCACATTCCAAGTAATATTCGGCATGCTAATTACATTGCCGGTTGCCAAATTGCATTATCTCTTATAGTTTCCGAGATATGGACTATCGATAATTTACACCTTAGGCTCTGCTTCTAACTTGGGCCCAAATTGTAAAATGGTCTTATCTATTGGCGATTTCGTTCCAATTCACATTCCAAGTAATATTCGGCATGCTAATTACATTGCCGGTTGCCAAATTGCATTATCTCTTATAGTTTCCGAGATATGGACTATCGATAATTTACACCTTAGGCTCTGCTTCCAACTTGGGCCCAAATTGTAAAATGGTCTTATCTATTGGCGATTTCGTTCCAATTCACATTCCAAGTAATATTCGGCATGCGAATTACATTGCCGGTTGCCAAATTGCATTATCTCTTATAGTTTCCGAGATATGGACTATCGATAATTTACACCTTAGGCTCTGCTTCTAACTTGGGCCCAAATTGTAAAATGGTCTTATCTATTGGCGATTTCGTTCCAATTCACATTCCAAGTAATATTCGGCATGCTAATTACATTGCCGGTTGCCAAATTGCATTATCTCTTATAGTTTCCGAGATATGGACTATCGATAATTTACACCTTAGGCTCTGCTTCTAACTTGGGCCCAAATTGTAAAATGGTCTTATCTATTGGCGATTTCGTTCCAATTCACATTCCAAGTAATATTCGGCATGCTAATTACATTGCCGGTTGCCAAATTGCATTATCTCTTATAGTTTCCGAGATATGGACTATCGATAATTTACACCTTAGGCTCTGCTTCCAACTTGGGCCCAAATTGTAAAATGGTCTTATCTATTGGCGATTTCGTTCCAATTCACATTCCAAGTAATATTCGGCATGCTAATTACATTGCAGGTTGCCAAATTGCATTATCTCTTATAGTTTCCGAGATATGGACTATCGATAATTTACACCTTAGGCTCTGCTTCTAACTTGGGCCCAAATTGTAAAATGGTCTTATCTATTGGCGATTTCGTTCCAATTCACACTCCAAGTAATATTCGGCATGCTAATTACATTGCCGGTTGCGAAATTGCATTATCTCTTATAGTTTCCGAGATATGGACTATCGATAATTTACACCTTAGGCTCTGCTTCTAACTTGGGCCCAAATTGTAAAATGGTCTTATCTATTGGCGATTTCGTTCCAATTCACATTCCAAGTAATATTCGGCATGCTAATTACATTGCCGGTTGCCAAATTGCATTATCTCTTATAGTTTCCGAGATATGGACTATCGATAATTTACACCTTAGGCTCTGCTTCTAACTTGGGCCCAAATTGTAAAATGGTCTTATCTATTGGCGATTTCGTTCCAATTCACATTCCAAGTAATATTCGGCATGCTAATTACATTGCCGGTTGCCAAATTGCATTATCTCTTATAGTTTCCGAGATATGGACTATCGATAATTTACACCTTAGGCTCTGCTTCCAACTTGGGCCCAAATTGTAAAATGGTCTTATCTATTGGCGATTTCGTTCCAATTCACATTCCAAGTAATATTCGGCATGCTAATTACATTGCAGGTTGCCAAATTGCATTATCTCTTATAGTTTCCGAGATATGGACTATCGATAATTTACACCTTAGGCTCTGCTTCTAACTTGGGCCCAAATTGTAAAATGGTCTTATCTATTGGCGATTTCGTTCCAATTCACACTCCAAGTAATATTCGGCATGCTAATTACATTGCCGGTTGCGAAATTGCATTATCTCTTATAGTTTCCGAGATATGGACTATCGATAATTTACACCTTAGGCTCTGCTTCTAACTTGGGCCCAAATTGTAAAATGGTCTTATCTATTGGCGATTTCGTTCCAATTCACATTCCAAGTAATATTCGGCATGCTAATTACATTGCCGGTTGCCAAATTGCATTATCTCTTATAGTTTCCGAGATATGGACTATCGATAATTTACACCTTAGGCTCTGCTTCTAACTTGGGCCCAAATTGTAAAATGGTCTTATCTATTGGCGATTTAGTTGCAATTCACATTCCAAGTAATATTCGGCATGCTAATTACATTGCCGGTTGCCAAATTGCAATATCTCTTATAGTTTCCGAGATATGGACTATCGATAATTTACACCTTAGGCTCTGCTTGTAACTTGGGCCCAAATTGTAAAATGGTCTTATCTATTGGCGATTTCGTTCCAATTCACATTCCAAGTAATATTCGGCATGCTAATTACATTGCCGGTTGCCAAATTGCATTATCTCTCATAGTTTCCGAGATATGGACTATCGATAATTTACACCTTAGGCTCTGCTTCTAACTTGGGCCCAAATTGTAAAATGGTCTTATCAATTGGCGATTTCGTTCCAATTCACATTCCAAGTAATATTCGGCATGCTAATTACATTGCCGGTTGCCAAATTGCATTATCTCTTATAGTTTCCGAGATATGGACTATCGATAATTTACACCTTAGGCTCTGCTTCTAACTTGGACCCAAATTGTAAAATGGTCTTATCTATTGGCGATTTAGTTGCAATTCACATTCCAAGTAATATTCGGCATGCTAATTACATTGCCGGTTGCCAAATTGCATTATCTCTTATAGTTTCCGAGATATGGACTATCGATAATTTACACCTTAGGCTCTGCTTCTAACTTGGGCCCAAATTGTAAAATGGTCTTATCTATTGGCGATTTCGTTCCAATTCACATTCCAAGTAATATTCGGCATGCTAATTACATTGCCGGTTGCGAAATTGCATTATCTCTTATAGTTTCCGAGATATGGACTATCAATAATTTACACCTTAGGCTCTGCTTCTAACTTGGGCCCAAATTGTAAAATTGTCTTATCTATTGGCGATTTCGTTCCAATTCACATTCCAAGTAATATTCGGCATGCTAATTACATTGCCGGTTGCCAAATTGCATTATCTCTTATAGTTTCCGAGATATGGACTATCGATAATTTACACCTTAGGCTCTGCTTCTAACTTGGGCCCAAATTGTAAAATGGTCTTATCTATTGGCGATTTCGTTCCAATTCACATTCCAAGTAATATTCGGCATGCGAATTACATTGCCGGTTGCCAAATTGCATTATCTCTTATAGTTTCCGAGATATGGACTATCGATAATTTACACCTTAGGCTCTGCTTCTAACTTGGGCCCAAATTGTAAAATGGTCTTATCTATTGGCGATTTCGTTCCAATTCACATTCCAAGTAATATTCGGCATGCTAATTACATTGCCCGTTGCCAAATTGCATTATCTCTTATAGTTTCCGAGATATGGACTATCGATAATTTACACCTTAGGCTCTGCTTCTAACTTGGGCCCAAATTGTAAAATGGTCTTATCTATTGGCGATTTCGTTCCAATTCACATTCCAAGTAATATTCGGCATGCTAATTACATTGCCGGTTGCCAAATTGCATCATCTCTTATAGTTTCCGAGATATGGACTATCGATAATTTACACCTTAGGCTCTGCTTCTAACTTGGGCCCAAATAGTAAAATGGTCTTATCTATTGGCGATTTCGTCCCAATTCACATTCCAAGTGATATTCGGCATGCTAATTACATTGCCGGTTGCGAAATTGCATTATCTCTTATAGTTTCCGAGATATGGACTATCAATAATTTACACCTTAGGCTCTGCTTCTAACTTGGGCCCAAATTGTAAAATGGTCTTATCTATTGGCGATTTCGTACCAATTCACATTCCAAGTAATATTCGGCATGCTAATTATATTGCCGGTTGCCAAATTGCATTATCTCTTATAGTTTCCGAGATATGGACTATCGATAATTTACACCTTAGGCTCTGCTTCTAACTTGGGCCCAAATTGTAAAATGGTCTTATCTATTGGCGATTTCGTTCCAATTCACATTCCAAGTAATATTCGGCATGCTAATTACATTGCCGGTTGCCAAATTGCATTATCTCTTATAGTTTCCGAGATATGGACTATCGATAATTTACACCTTAGGCTCTGCTTCTAACTTGGGCCCAAATTGTAAAATGGTCTTATCTATTGGCGATTTCGTTCCAATTCACATTCCAAGTAATATTCGGCATGCTAATTACATTGCCGGTTGCCAAATTGCATTATCTGTTATAGTTTCCGAGATATGGACTATCGATAATTTACACCTTAGGCTCTGCTTCTAACTTGGGCCCAAATTGTAAAATGGTCTTATCTATTGGCGATTTAGTTGCAATTCACATTCCAAGTAATATTCGGCATGCTAATTACATTGCCGGTTGCCAAATTGCATTATCTCTTATAGTTTCCGAGATATGGACTATCGATAATTTACACCTTAGGCTCTGCTTCTAACTTGGGCCCAAATTGTAAAATGGTCTTATCTATTGGCGATTTCGTTCCAATTCACATTCCAAGTAATATTCGGCATGCTAATTACATTGCCGGTTGCCAAATTGCATTATCTCTTATAGTTTCCGAGATATGGACTATCGATAATTTACACCTTAGGCTCTGCTTCTAACTTGGGCCCAAATTGTAAAATGGTCTTATCTATTGGCGATTTCGTTCCAATTCACATTCCAAGTAATATTCGGCATGCTAATTACATTGCCGGTTGCCAAATTGCATTATCTCTTATAGTTTCCGAGATATGGACTATCGATAATTTACACCTTAGGCTCTGCTTCCAACTTGGGCCCAAATTGTAAAATGGTCTTATCTATTGGCGATTTCGTTCCAATTCACATTCCAAGTAATATTCGGCATGCGAATTACATTGCCGGTTGCCAAATTGCATTATCTCTTATAGTTTCCGAGATATGGACTATCGATAATTTACACCTTAGGCTCTGCTTCTAACTTGGGCCCAAATTGTAAAATGGTCTTATCTATTGGCGATTTCGTTCCAATTCACATTCCAAGTAATATTCGGCATGCTAATTACATTGCCGGTTGCCAAATTGCATTATCTCTTATAGTTTCCGAGATATGGACTATCGATAATTTACACCTTAGGCTCTGCTTCTAACTTGGGCCCAAATTGTAAAATGGTCTTATCTATTGGCGATTTCGTTCCAATTCACATTCCAAGTAATATTCGGCATGCTAATTACATTGCCGGTTGCCAAATTGCATTATCTCTTATAGTTTCCGAGATATGGACTATCGATAATTTACACCTTAGGCTCTGCTTCCAACTTGGGCCCAAATTGTAAAATGGTCTTATCTATTGGCGATTTCGTTCCAATTCACATTCCAAGTAATATTCGGCATGCTAATTACATTGCAGGTTGCCAAATTGCATTATCTCTTATAGTTTCCGAGATATGGACTATCGATAATTTACACCTTAGGCTCTGCTTCTAACTTGGGCCCAAATTGTAAAATGGTCTTATCTATTGGCGATTTCGTTCCAATTCACACTCCAAGTAATATTCGGCATGCTAATTACATTGCCGGTTGCGAAATTGCATTATCTCTTATAGTTTCCGAGATATGGACTATCGATAATTTACACCTTAGGCTCTGCTTCTAACTTGGGCCCAAATTGTAAAATGGTCTTATCTATTGGCGATTTCGTTCCAATTCACATTCCAAGTAATATTCGGCATGCTAATTACATTGCCGGTTGCCAAATTGCATTATCTCTTATAGTTTCCGAGATATGGACTATCGATAATTTACACCTTAGGCTCTGCTTCTAACTTGGGCCCAAATTGTAAAATGGTCTTATCTATTGGCGATTTCGTTCCAATTCACATTCCAAGTAATATTCGGCATGCTAATTACATTGCCGGTTGCCAAATTGCATTATCTCTTATAGTTTCCGAGATATGGACTATCGATAATTTACACCTTAGGCTCTGCTTCCAACTTGGGCCCAAATTGTAAAATGGTCTTATCTATTGGCGATTTCGTTCCAATTCACATTCCAAGTAATATTCGGCATGCTAATTACATTGCAGGTTGCCAAATTGCATTATCTCTTATAGTTTCCGAGATATGGACTATCGATAATTTACACCTTAGGCTCTGCTTCTAACTTGGGCCCAAATTGTAAAATGGTCTTATCTATTGGCGATTTCGTTCCAATTCACACTCCAAGTAATATTCGGCATGCTAATTACATTGCCGGTTGCGAAATTGCATTATCTCTTATAGTTTCCGAGATATGGACTATCGATAATTTACACCTTAGGCTCTGCTTCTAACTTGGGCCCAAATTGTAAAATGGTCTTATCTATTGGCGATTTCGTTCCAATTCACATTCCAAGTAATATTCGGCATGCTAATTACATTGCCGGTTGCCAAATTGCATTATCTCTTATAGTTTCCGAGATATGGACTATCGATAATTTACACCTTAGGCTCTGCTTCTAACTTGGGCCCAAATTGTAAAATGGTCTTATCTATTGGCGATTTAGTTGCAATTCACATTCCAAGTAATATTCGGCATGCTAATTACATTGCCGGTTGCCAAATTGCAATATCTCTTATAGTTTCCGAGATATGGACTATCGATAATTTACACCTTAGGCTCTGCTTGTAACTTGGGCCCAAATTGTAAAATGGTCTTATCTATTGGCGATTTCGTTCCAATTCACATTCCAAGTAATATTCGGCATGCTAATTACATTGCCGGTTGCCAAATTGCATTATCTCTCATAGTTTCCGAGATATGGACTATCGATAATTTACACCTTAGGCTCTGCTTCTAACTTGGGCCCAAATTGTAAAATGGTCTTATCAATTGGCGATTTCGTTCCAATTCACATTCCAAGTAATATTCGGCATGCTAATTACATTGCCGGTTGCCAAATTGCATTATCTCTTATAGTTTCCGAGATATGGACTATCGATAATTTACACCTTAGGCTCTGCTTCTAACTTGGACCCAAATTGTAAAATGGTCTTATCTATTGGCGATTTAGTTGCAATTCACATTCCAAGTAATATTCGGCATGCTAATTACATTGCCGGTTGCCAAATTGCATTATCTCTTATAGTTTCCGAGATATGGACTATCGATAATTTACACCTTAGGCTCTGCTTCTAACTTGGGCCCAAATTGTAAAATGGTCTTATCTATTGGCGATTTCGTTCCAATTCACATTCCAAGTAATATTCGGCATGCTAATTACATTGCCGGTTGCGAAATTGCATTATCTCTTATAGTTTCCGAGATATGGACTATCAATAATTTACACCTTAGGCTCTGCTTCTAACTTGGGCCCAAATTGTAAAATTGTCTTATCTATTGGCGATTTCGTTCCAATTCACATTCCAAGTAATATTCGGCATGCTAATTACATTGCCGGTTGCCAAATTGCATTATCTCTTATAGTTTCCGAGATATGGACTATCGATAATTTACACCTTAGGCTCTGCTTCTAACTTGGGCCCAAATTGTAAAATGGTCTTATCTATTGGCGATTTCGTTCCAATTCACATTCCAAGTAATATTCGGCATGCGAATTACATTGCCGGTTGCCAAATTGCATTATCTCTTATAGTTTCCGAGATATGGACTATCGATAATTTACACCTTAGGCTCTGCTTCTAACTTGGGCCCAAATTGTAAAATGGTCTTATCTATTGGCGATTTCGTTCCAATTCACATTCCAAGTAATATTCGGCATGCTAATTACATTGCCCGTTGCCAAATTGCATTATCTCTTATAGTTTCCGAGATATGGACTATCGATAATTTACACCTTAGGCTCTGCTTCTAACTTGGGCCCAAATTGTAAAATGGTCTTATCTATTGGCGATTTCGTTCCAATTCACATTCCAAGTAATATTCGGCATGCTAATTACATTGCCGGTTGCCAAATTGCATCATCTCTTATAGTTTCCGAGATATGGACTATCGATAATTTACACCTTAGGCTCTGCTTCTAACTTGGGCCCAAATTGTAAAATGGTCTTATCTATTGGCGATTTCGTCCCAATTCACATTCCAAGTGATATTCGGCATGCTAATTACATTGCCGGTTGCGAAATTGCATTATCTCTTATAGTTTCCGAGATATGGACTATCAATAATTTACACCTTAGGCTCTGCTTCTAACTTGGGCCCAAATTGTAAAATGGTCTTATCTATTGGCGATTTCGTACCAATTCACATTCCAAGTAATATTCGGCATGCTAATTATATTGCCGGTTGCCAAATTGCATTATCTCTTATAGTTTCCGAGATATGGACTATCGATAATTTACACCTTAGGCTCTGCTTCTAACTTGGGCCCAAATTGTAAAATGGTCTTATCTATTGGCGATTTCGTTCCAATTCACATTCCAAGTAATATTCGGCATGCTAATTACATTGCCGGTTGCCAAATTGCATTATCTCTTATAGTTTCCGAGATATGGACTATCGATAATTTACACCTTAGGCTCTGCTTCTAACTTGGGCCCAAATTGTAAAATGGTCTTATCTATTGGCGATTTCGTTCCAATTCACATTCCAAGTAATATTCGGCATGCTAATTACATTGCCGGTTGCCAAATTGCATTATCTCTTATAGTTTCCGAGATATGGACTATCGATAATTTACACCTTAGGCTCTGCTTCTAACTTGGGCCCAAATTGTAAAATGGTCTTATCTATTGGCGATTTCGTTCCAATTCACACTCCAAGTAATATTCGGCATGCTAATTACATTGCCGGTTGCGAAATTGCATTATCTCTTATAGTTTCCGAGATATGGACTATCGATAATTTACACCTTAGGCTCTGCTTCTAACTTGGGCCCAAATTTTAAAATGGTCTTATCTATTGGCGATTTCGTTCCAATTCACATTCCAAGTAATATTCGGCATGCTAATTACATTGCCGGTTGCCAAATTGCATTATCTCTTATAGTTTCCGAGATATGGACTATCGATAATTTACACCTTAGGCTCTGCTTCTAACTTGGGCCCAAATTGTAAAATGGTCTTATCTATTGGCGATTTCGTTCCAATTCACATTCCAAGTAATATTCGGCATGCTAATTACATTGCCGTTTGCCAAATTGCATTATCTCTTATAGTTTCCGAGATATGGACTATCGATAATTTACACCTTAGGCTCTGCTTCTAACTTGGGCCCAAATTGTAAAATGGTCTTATCTATTGGCGATTTCGTCCCAATTCACATTCCAAGTGATATTCGGCATGCTAATTACATTGCCGGTTGCGAAATTGCATTATCACTTATAGTTTCCGAGATATGGACTATCAATAATTTACACCTTAGGCTCTGCTTCTGACTTGGGCCCAAATTGTAAAATGGTCTTATCTATTGGCGATTTCGTTCCAATTCACATTCCAAGTAATATTCGGCATGCTATTTACATTGCCGGTTGCCAAATTGCATTATCTCTTATAGTTTCCGAGATATGGACTATCGATAATTTACACCTTAGGCTCTGCTTCTAACTTGGGCCCAAATTGTAAAATGGTCTTATCTATTGGCGATTTCGTTCCAATTCACATTCCAAGTAATATTCGGCATGCTAATTACATTGCCGGTTGCCAAATTGCAT
This sequence comes from Rhynchophorus ferrugineus, assembly GCF_030347505.1. Taxonomy (NCBI): domain Eukaryota; kingdom Metazoa; phylum Arthropoda; class Insecta; order Coleoptera; family Curculionidae; genus Rhynchophorus; species Rhynchophorus ferrugineus. The sequence continues at coordinate 89,809 of NW_027472805.1, read as the reverse complement.
TATCTCTTATAGTTTCCGAGATATGGACTATCGATAATTTACACCTTAGGCTCTGCTTCTAACTTGGGCCCAAATTGTAAAATGGTCTTATCTATTGACGATTTCGTTCCAATTCACATTCCAAGTAATATTCGGCATGCTAATTACATTGCCGGTTGCCAAATTGCATTATCTCTTTTAGTTTCCGAGATATGGACTATCGATAATTTACACCTTAGGCTCTGCTTCTAACTTGGGCCCAAATTGTAAAATGGCCTTATCTATTGGCGATTTCGTCCCAATTCACATTCCAAGTAATATTCGGCATGCTAATTACATTGCCGGTTGCGAAATTGCATTATCTCTTATAGTTTCAGAGATATGGACTATCGATAATTTACACCTTAGGCTCTGCTTCTAACTTGGGCCCAAATTGTAAAATGGTCTTATCTATTGGCAATTTCGTTCCAATTCACATTCCAAGTAATATTCGGCATGCTAATTACATTGCCGGTTGCCAAATTGCATTATCTCTTATAGTTTCCGAGATATAGACTATCGATAATTTACACCTTAGGCTCTGCTTCTAACTTGGGCCCAAATTGTAAAATGGTCTTATCTATTGGCGATTTCGTTCCAATTCACATTCCAAGTAATATTCGGCATGCTAATTACATTGTCGGTTGCCAAATTGCATTAACTCTTATAGTTTCCGAGATATGGACTATCGAAAATTTACACCTTAGGCTCTGCTTCTAACTTGGGCCCAAATTGTAAAATGGTCTTATCTATTGGCGATTTCGTTCCAATTCACATTCCAAGTAATATTCGGCATGCTAATTACAATGCCGGTTGCCAAATTGCATTATCTCTTATAGTTTCCGAGATATGGACTATCGATAATTTACACCATAGGCTCTGCTTCTAACTTGGGCCCAAATTGTAAAATGGTCTTATCTATTGGCGATTTCGTTCCAATTCACATTCCAAGTAATATTCGGCATGCTAATTACATTGCCGGTTGCCAAATTGCATTATCTCTTATAGTTTCCGAGATATGGACTATCGATAATTTACACCTTAGGCTCTGCTTCTAACTTGGGCCCAAATTGTAAAATGGTCTTATCTATTGGCGATTTCGTTCCAATTCACATTCCAAGTAATATTCGGCATGCTAATTACATTGCCGGTTGCCAAATTGCATTATCTCTTATAGTTTCCGAGATATGGACTATCGATAATTTACACCTTAGGCTCTGCTTCTAACTTGGGCCCAAATTGTAAAATGGTCTTATCTATTGGCGATTTCGTTCCAATTCACATTCCAAGTAATATTCGGCATGCTAATTACATTGCCGGTTGCCAAATTGAATTATCTCTTATAGTTTCCGAGATATGGACTATCGATAATTTACACCTTAGGCTCTGTTTCTAACTTGGGCCCAAGTTGTAAAATGGTCTTATCTATTGGCGATTTCGTTCCAATTCACATTCCAAGTAATATTCGGCATTCTAATTACATTGCCGGTTGCCAAATTGCATTATCTCTTATAGTTTCCGAGATATGGACTATCGATAATTTACACCTTAGGCTCTGCTTCTAACTTGGGCCCAAATTGTAAAATGGTCTTATCTATTGGCGATTTCGTCCCAATTCACATTCCAAGTGATATTCGGCATGCTAATTACATTGCCGGTTGCGAAATTGCATTATCTCTTATAGTTTCCGAGATATGGACTATCGATAATTTACACCTTAGGCTCTGCTTCTAACTTGGGCCCAAATTGTAAAATGGTCTTATCTATTGGCGATTTCGTTCCAATTCACATTCCAAGTAATATTCGGCATGCTAATTACATTGCCGGTTGCCAAATTGCATTATCTCTTATAGTTTCCGAGATATGGATTATCGATAATTTACACCTTAGGCTCTGCTTCTAACTTGGGCCCAAATTGTAAAATGGTCTTATCTATTGGCGATTTAGTTGCAATTCACATTCCAAGTAATACTCGGCATGCTAATTACATTGCCAGTTGCCAAATTGCATTATCTCTTATAGTTTCCGAGATATGGACTATCGATAATTTACACCTTAGGCTCTGCTTCTAACTTGGGCCCAAATTGTAAAATGGTCTTATCTATTGGCGATTTCGTTCCAATTCACATTCCAAGTAATATTCGGCATGCTAATTACATTGCCGGTTGCCAAATTGAATTATCTCTTATAGTTTCCGAGATATGGACTATCGATAATTTACACCTTAGGCTCTGCTTCTAACTTGGGCCCAAGTTGTAAAATGGTCTTATCTATTGGCGATTTCGTTCCAATTCACATTCCAAGTAATATTCGGCATTCTAATTACATTGCCGGTTGCCAAATTGCATTATCTCTTATAGTTTCCGAGATATGGACTATCGATAATTTACACCTTAGGCTCTGCTTCTAACTTGGGCCCAAATTGTAAAATGGTCTTATCTATTGGCGATTTCGTCCCAATTCACATTCCAAGTGATATTCGGCATGCTAATTACATCGCCGGTTGCGAAATTGCATTATCTCTTATAGTTTCCGAGATATGGACTATCGATAATTTACACCTTAGGCTCTGCTTCTAACTTGGGCCCAAATTGTAAAATGGTCTTATCTATTGGCGATTTCGTTCCAATTCACATTCCAAGTAATATTCGGCATGCTAATTACATTGCCGGTTGCCAAATTGCATTATCTCTTATAGTTTCCGAGATATGGACTATCGATAATTTACACCTTAGGCTCTGCTTCTAACTTGGGCCCAAATTGTAAAATGGTCTTATCTATTGGCGATTTAGTTGCAATTCACATTCCAAGTAATACTCGGCATGCTAATTACATTGCCAGTTGCCAAATTGCATTATCTCTTATAGTTTCCGAGATATGGACTATCGATAATTTACACCTTAGGCTCTGCTTCTAACTTGGGCCCAAATTGTAAAATGGTCTTATCTATTGGCGATTTCGTTCCAATTCACATTCCAAGTAATATTCGGCATGCTAATTACATTGCCGGTTGCCAAATTGCATTATCTCTTATAGTTTCCGAGATATGGACTATCGATAATTTACACCTTAGGCTCTGCTTCTAACTTGGGCCCAAATTGTAAAATGGTCTTATCTATTGGCGATTTAGTTGCAATTCACATTCCAAGTAATATTCGGCATGCTAATTACATTGCCGGTTGCCAAATTGCATTATCTCTTATAGTTTCCGAGATATGGACTATCGATAATTTACACATTAGGCTCTGCTTCTAACTTGGGCCCAAATTGTAAAATGGTCTTATCTATTGGCGATTTCGTTCCAATTCACATTCCAAGTAATATTCGGCATGCTAATTACATTGCCGGTTGCCAAATTGCATTATCTCTTATAGTTTCCGAGATATGGATTATTGATAATTTACACCTTAGGCTCTGCTTCTAACTTGGGCCCAAATTGCAAAATGGTCTTATCTATTGGCGATTTCGTTCCAAATCACATTCCAAGTAATATTCGGCACGCTAATTACATTGCCGGTTGCCAAATTGCATTATCTCTTATAGTTTCCGAGATATGGACTATCGATAATTTACACCTTAGGCTCTGCTTCTAACTTGGGCCCAAATTGTAAAATGGTCTTATCTATTGGCGATTTCGTTCCAATTCACACTCCAAGTAATATTCGGCATGCTAATTACATTGCCGGTTGCGAAATTGCATTATCTCTTATAGTTTCCGAGATATGGACTATCGATAATTTACACCTTAGGCTCTGCTTCTAACTTGGGCCCAAATTGTAAAATGGACTTATCTATTGGCGATTTCGTTCCAATTCACATTCCAAGTAATAATCGGCATGCTAATTAGATTGCCGGTTGCCAAATTGCATTATCTCTTATAGTTTCCGAGATATGGACTATCGATAATTTACACCTTAGGCTCTGCTTCTAACTTGGGCCCAAATTGTAAAATGGTCTTATCTATTGGCGATTTCGTTCCAATTCACATTCCAAGTAAGATTTGGCATGCTAATTACATTGCCGGTTGCCAAATTGCATTATCTCTTATAGTTTCCGAGATATGGACTATCGATAATTTACACCTTAGGCTCTGCTTCTAACTTGGGCCCAAATTGTAAAATGGTCTTATCTATTGGCGATTTCGTCCCAATTCACATTCCAAGTGATATTCGGCATGCTAATTACATTGCCGGTTGCGAAATTGCATTATCTCTTATAGTTTCCGAGATATGGACTATCAATAATTTACACCTTAGGCTCTGCTTCTAACTTGGGCCCAAATTGTAAAATGGTCTTATCTATTGGCGATTTCGTTCCAATTCACATTCCAAGTAATATTCGGCATGCTAATTACATTGCCGGTTGCCAAATTGCATTATCTCTTATAGTTTCCGAGATATGGACTATCGATAATTTACACCTTAGGCTCTGCTTCTAACTTGGGCCCAAATTGTAAAATGGTCTTATCTATTGGCGATTTCGTTCCAATTCACATTCCAAGTAATATTCGGCATGCTAATTACATTGCCGGTTGCCAAATTGCATTATCTCTTATAGTTTCCGAGATATGGACTATCGATAATTTACACCTTAGGCTCTGCTTCTAACTTGGGCCCAAATTGTAAAATGGTCTTATCTATTGGCGATTTCGTTCCAATTCACATTCCAAGTAATATTCGGCATGCTAATTACATTGCCGGTTGCCAAATTGCATTATCTCTTATAGTTTCCGAGATATGGACTATCGATAATTTACACCTTAGGCTCTGCTTCTAACTTGGGCCCAAATTGTAAAATGGTCTTATCTATTGGCGATTTAGTTGCAATTCACATTCCAAGTAATATTCGGCATGCTAATTACATTGCCGGTTGCCAAATTGCATTATCTCTTATAGTTTCCGAGATATGGACTATCGATAATTTACACCTTAGGCTCTGCTTCTAACTTGGGCCCATATTGTAAAATGGTCTTATCTATTGGCGATTTCGTTCCAATTCACACTCCAAGTAATATTCGGCATGCTAATTACATTGCCGGTTGCGAAATTGCATTATCTCTTATAGTTTCCGAGATATGGACTATCGATAATTTACACCTTAGGCTCTGCTTCTAACTTGGGCCCAAATTGTAAAATGGTCTTATCTATTGGCGATTTCGTTCCAATTCACATTCCAAGTAATATTCGGCATGCTAATTACATTGCCGGTTGCCAAATTGCATTATCTCTTATAGTTTCCGAGATATGGACTATCGATAATTTACACCTTAGGCTCTGCTTCTAACTTGGGCCCAAATTGTAAAATGGTCTAATCTATTGGCGATTTCGTTCCAATTCACACTCCAAGTAATATTCGGCATGCTAATTACATTGCCGGTTGCGAAATTGCATTATCTCTTATAGTTTCCGAGATATGGACTATCGATAATTTACACCTTAGGCTCTGCTTCTAACTTGGGCCCAAATTGTAAAATGGTCTTATCTATTGGCGATTTCGTTCCAATTCACATTCCAAGTAATATTCGGCATGCTAATTACATTGCCGGTTGCCAAATTGCATTATCTCTTATAGTTTCCGAGATATGGACTATCGATAATTTACACCTTAGGCTCTGCTTCTAACTTGGGCCCAAATTGTAAAATGGCCTTATCTATTGGCGATTTCGTTCCAATTCACATTCCAAGTAATATTCGGCATGCTAATTACATTGCCGGTTGCCAAATTGCATTATCTCTTATAGTTTCCGAGATATGGACTATCGATAATTTACACCTTAGGCTCTGCTTCTAACTTGGGCCCAAATTGTAAAATGGTCTTATCTATTGGCGATTTCGTCCCAATTCACATTCCAAGTAATATTCGGCATGCTAATTACATTGCCGGTTGCCAAATTGCATTATCTCTTATAGTTTCCGAGATATGGACTATCGATAATTTACACCTTAGGCTCTGCTTCTAACTTGGGCCCAAATTGTAAAATGGTATTATCTATTGGCGATTTCGTTCCAATTCACATTCCAAGTAATATTCGGCATGCTAATTACATTGCCGGTTGCAAAAATTGCATTATCTCTTATAGTTTCCGAGATATGGACTATCGATAATTTACACCTTAGGCTCTGCTCCTAACTTGGGCCCAAATTGTAAAATGGTCTTATCTATTGGCGATTTCGATCCAATTCACATTCCAAGTAATATTCGGCATGCTAATTACATTGCCGGTTGCCAAATTGCATTATCTCTTATAGTTTCCGAGATATGGACTATCGATAATTTACACCTTAGGCTCTGCTTCCAACTTGGGCCCAAATTGTAAAATGGTCTTATCTATTGGCGTTTTCGTTCCAATACACATTCCAAGTAATATTCGGCATGCTAATTACATTGCCGGTTGCCAAATTGCATTATCTCTTATAGTTTCCCAGATATAGACTATCGATAATTTACACCTTAGACTCTGCATCTAACTTGGGCCCAAATTGTAAAATGGTCTTATCTATTGGCGATTTCGTTCCAATTCACATTCCAAGTAATATTCGGCATGCTAATTACATTGCCGGTTGCCAAATTGCATTATCCCTTATAGTTTCCGAGATATGGACTGTCGATAATTTACACCTTAGGCTCTGCTTCTAACTTGGGCCCAAATTGTATAATGGTCTTATCTATTGGCGATTTCTTTCCAATTCACATTCCAAGTAATATTCGGCATGCTAATTACATTGCCGGTTGCCAAATTGCATTATCTCTTATAGTTTCCGAGATATGGACTGTCGATAATTTACACCTTAGGCTCTGCTTCTAACTTGGGCCCAAATTGTAAAATGGTCTTATCTATTGGCGATTTCATTCCAATTCACATTCCAAGTAATATTCGGCATGCTAATCACATTGCCGGTTGCCAAATTGCATTATCTCTTATAGTTTCCGAGATATGGACTGTCGATAATTTACACCTTAGGCTCTGCTTCTAACTTGGGCCCAAATTGTAAAATGGTCTTATCTATTGGCGATTTCGTTCCAATTCACATTCCAAGTAATATTCGGCATGCTAATTACATTGCCGGTTGCCAAATTGCATTATCTCTTATAGTTTCCGAGATATGGACTATCGATAATTTACACCTTAGGCTCTGCTTCTAACTTGGGTCCAAATTGTAAAATGGTCTTATCTATTGGCGATTTCGTTCCAATTCACATTCCAAGTAATATTCGGCATGCTAATTACATTGCCGGTTGCCAAATTGCATTAACTCTTATAGTTTCCGAGATATGGACTATCAATAATTTACACCTTAGGCTCTGCTTCTAACTTGGGCCCAAATTGTAAAATGGTCTTATCTATTGGCGATTTCGTTCCAATTCACATTCCAAGTAATATTCGGCATGCTAATTACATTGCCGGTTGCCAAATTGCATTATCTCTTATAGTTTCTGAGATATGGACTATCGATAATTTACACCATAGGCTCTGCTTCTAACTTGGGCCCAAATTGTAAAATGGTCTTATCTATTGGCGATTTCGTTCCAATTCACATTCCAAGTAATATTCGGCATGCTAATTACATTGCCGGTTGCCAAATTGCATTATCTCTTATAGTTTCCGAGATATGGACTATCGATAATTTACACCTTAGGCTCTGCTTCTAACTTGGGCCCAAATTGTAAAATGGTCTTATCTATTGGCGATTTCGTTCCAATTCACATTCCAAGTAATATTCGGCATGCTAATTACATTGCCGGTTGCCAAATTGCATTACCTCTTATAGTTTCCGAGATATGGACTATCGATAATTTACACCTTAGGCTCTGCTTCTAACTTGGGCCCAAATTGTAAAATGGTCTTATCTATTGGCGATTTCGTTCCAATTCACATTCCAAGTAATATTCGGCATGCTAATTACATTGCCGGTTGCCAAATTGAATTATCTCTTATAGTTTCCGAGATATGGACTATCGATAATTTACACCTTAGGCTCTGCTTCTAACTTGGGCCCAAATTGTAAAATGGTCTTACCTATTGGCGATTTCGTTCCAATTCACATTCCAAGTAATATTCGGCATCCTAATTACATTGCCGGTTGCCAAATTGCATTATCTCTTATAGTTTCCGAGATATGGACTATCGATAATTTACACCTTAGGCTCTGCTTCTAACTTGGGCCCAAATTGTAAAATGGTCTTATCTATTGGCGATTTCGTTCCAATTCACATTCCAAGTAATATTCGGCATGCTAATTACATTGCCGGTTAAAAATTGCATTATCTCTTATAGTTTCCGAGATATGGACTATCGATAATTTACACCTTAGGCTCTGCTTCTAACTTGGGCCCAAATTGTAAAATGGTCTTATCTATTGGCGATTTCGTTCCAATTCACATTCCAAGTAATATTCGGCATGCTAATTACATTGCCGGTTGCCAAATTGCATTAACTCTTATAGTTTCCGAGATATGGACTATCGATAATTTACACCTTAGGCTCTGCTTCTAACTTGATCCCAAATTGTAAAATGGTCTTATCTATTGGCGATTTCGTTCCAATTCACATTCCAAGTAATATTCGGCATGCTAATTACATTGCCGGTGGCCAAATTGCATTATCTCTTATAGTTTCCGAGATATGGACTATCGATAATTTACACCATAGGCTCTGCTTATAACTTGGGCCCAAATTGTAAAATGGTCTTATCTATTGGCGATTTCGTTCCAATTCACATTCCAAGTAATATTCGGCATGCTAATTACATTGCCGTTTGCCAAATTGCATTATCTCTTATAGTTTCCGAGATATGGACTATCGATAATTTACACCTTAGGCTCTGCTTCTAACTTGGGCCCAAATTGTAAAATGGTCTTATCTATTGGCGATTTCGTTCCAATTCACATTCCAAGTAATATTCGGCATGCTAATTACATTGCCGGTTGCCAAATTGCATTATCTCTTATAGTTTCCGAGATATGGACTATCGATAATTTACACTTTAGGCTCTGCTTCTAACTTGGGCCCAAATTGTAAAATGGTCTTATCTATTGGCGATTTCGTTCCAACTCACATTCCAAGTAATATTCGGCATGCTAATTACATTGCCGGTTGCCAAATTGCATTATCTCTTATAGTTTCCGAGATATGGACTATCGATAATTTACACCTTAGGCTCTGCTTCTAACTTGGGCCCAAATTGTAAAATGGTCTTATCTATTGGCGATTTCGTTCCAATTCACATTCCAAGTAATATTCGGCATGCTAATTACATTGCCGGTTAAAAATTGCATTATCTCTTATAGTTTCCGAGATATGGACTATCGATAATTTACACCTTAGGCTCTGCTTCTAACTTGGGCCCAAATTGTAAAATGGTCTTATCTATTGGCGATTTCGTTCCAATTCACATTCCAAGTAATATTCGGCATGCTAATTACATTGCCGTTGGCCAAATTGCATTATCTCTTATAGTTTCCGAGATATGGACTATCGATAATTTACACCATAGGCTCTGCTTATAACTTGGGCCCAAATTGTAAAATGGTCTTATCTATTGGCGATTTCGTTCCAATTCACATTCCAAGTAATATTCGGCATGCTAATTACATTGCCGTTTGCCAAATTGCATTATCTCTTATAGTTTCCGAGATATGGACTATCGATAATTTACACCTTAGGCTCTGCTTCTAACTTGGGCCCAAATTGTAAAATGGTCTTATCTATTGGCGATTTCGTTCCAATTCACATTCCAAGTAATATTCGGCATGCTAATTACATTGCCGGTTGCCAAATTGCATTATCTCTTATAGTTTCCGAGATATGGACTATCGATAATTTACACTTTAGGCTCTGCTTCTAACTTGGGCCCAAATTGTAAAATGGTCTTATCTATTGGCGATTTCGTTCCAACTCACATTCCAAGTAATATTCGGCATGCTAATTACATTGCCGGTTGCCAAATTGCATTATCTCTTATAGTTTCCGAGATATGGACTATCGATAATTTACACCTTAGGCTCTGCTTCTAACTTGGGCCCAAATTGTAAAATGGTCTTATCTATTGGCGATTTCGTCCCAATTCACATTCCAAGTGATATTCGGCATGCTAATTACATTGCCGGTTGCGAAATTGCATTATCTCTTATAGTTTCCGAGATATGGACTATCAATAATTTACACCTTAGGCTCTGCTTCTAACTTGGGCCCAAATTGTAAAATGGTCTTATCTATTGGCGATTTCGTTCCAATTCACATTCCAAGTAATATTCGGCATGCTAATTACATTGCCAGTTGCCAAATTGCATTATCTCTTATAGTTTCCGAGATATGGACTATCGATAATTTAAACCTTAGGCTCTGCTTCTAACTTGGGCCCAAATTGTAAAATGGTCTTATCTATTGGCGATTTCGTTCCAATTCACATTCCAAGTAATATTCGGCATGCTAATTACATTGCCGGTTGCCAAATTGCATTATCTCTTATAGTTTCTGAGATATGGACTATCGATAATTTACACCATAGGCTCTGCTTCTAACTTGGGCCCAAATTGTAAAATGGTCTTATCTATTGGCGATTTCGTTCCAATTCACATTCCAAGTAATATTCGGCATGCTAATTACATTGCCGGTTGCCAAATTGCATTATCTCTTATAGTTTCCGAGATATGGACTATCGATAATTTACACCTTAGGCTCTGCTTCTAACTTGGGCCCAAATTGTAAAATGGTCTTATCTATTGGCGATTTCGTTCCAATTCACATTCCAAGTAATATTCGGCATGCTAATTACATTGCCGGTTGCCAAATTGCATTACCTCTTATAGTTTCCGAGATATGGACTATCGATAATTTACACCTTAGGCTCTGCTTCTAACTTGGGCCCAAATTGTAAAATGGTCTTATCTATTGGCGATTTCGTTCCAATTCACATTCCAAGTAATATTCGGCATGCTAATTACATTGCCGGTTGCCAAATTGAATTATCTCTTATAGTTTCCGAGATATGGACTATCGATAATTTACACCTTAGGCTCTGCTTCTAACTTGGGCCCAAATTGTAAAATGGTCTTACCTATTGGCGATTTCGTTCCAATTCACATTCCAAGTAATATTCGGCATGCTAATTACATTGCCGGTTGCCAAATTGCATTATCTCTTATAGTTTCCGAGATATGGACTATCGATAATTTACACCTTAGGCTCTGCTTCTAACTTGGGCCCAAATTGTAAAATGGTCTTATCTATTGGCGATTTCGTTCCAATTCACATTCCAAGTAATATTCGGCATGCTAATTACATTGCCGGTTAAAAATTGCATTATCTCTTATAGTTTCCGAGATATGGACTATCGATAATTTACACCTTAGGCTCTGCTTCTAACTTGGGCCCAAATTGTAAAATGGTCTTATCTATTGGCGATTTCGTTCCAATTCACATTCCAAGTAATATTCGGCATGCTAATTACATTGCCGGTTGCCAAATTGCATTAACTCTTATAGTTTCCGAGATATGGACTATCGATAATTTACACCTTAGGCTCTGCTTCTAACTTGATCCCAAATTGTAAAATGGTCTTATCTATTGGCGATTTCGTTCCAATTCACATTCCAAGTAATATTCGGCATGCTAATTACATTGCCGGTGGCCAAATTGCATTATCTCTTATAGTTTCCGAGATATGGACTATCGATAATTTACACCATAGGCTCTGCTTATAACTTGGGCCCAAATTGTAAAATGGTCTTATCTATTGGCGATTTCGTTCCAATTCACATTCCAAGTAATATTCGGCATGCTAATTACATTGCCGTTTGCCAAATTGCATTATCTCTTATAGTTTCCGAGATATGGACTATCGATAATTTACACCTTAGGCTCTGCTTCTAACTTGGGCCCAAATTGTAAAATGGTCTTATCTATTGGCGATTTCGTTCCAATTCACATTCCAAGTAATATTCGGCATGCTAATTACATTGCCGGTTGCCAAATTGCATTATCTCTTATAGTTTCCGAGATATGGACTATCGATAATTTACACTTTAGGCTCTGCTTCTAACTTGGGCCCAAATTGTAAAATGGTCTTATCTATTGGCGATTTCGTTCCAACTCACATTCCAAGTAATATTCGGCATGCTAATTACATTGCCGGTTGCCAAATTGCATTATCTCTTATAGTTTCCGAGATATGGACTATCGATAATTTACACCTTAGGCTCTGCTTCTAACTTGGGCCCAAATTGTAAAATGGTCTTATCTATTGGCGATTTCGTTCCAATTCACATTCCAAGTAATATTCGGCATGCTAATTACATTGCCGGTTAAAAATTGCATTATCTCTTATAGTTTCCGAGATATGGACTATCGATAATTTACACCTTAGGCTCTGCTTCTAACTTGGGCCCAAATTGTAAAATGGTCTTATCTATTGGCGATTTCGTTCCAATTCACATTCCAAGTAATATTCGGCATGCTAATTACATTGCCGGTTGCCAAATTGCATTAACTCTTATAGTTTCCGAGATATGGACTATCGATAATTTACACCTTAGGCTCTGCTTCTAACTTGGGCCCAAATTGTAAAATGGTCTTATCTATTGGCGATTTCGTTCCAATTCACATTCCAAGTAATATTCGGCATGCTAATTACATTGCCGTTGGCCAAATTGCATTATCTCTTATAGTTTCCGAGATATGGACTATCGATAATTTACACCATAGGCTCTGCTTATAACTTGGGCCCAAATTGTAAAATGGTCTTATCTATTGGCGATTTCGTTCCAATTCACATTCCAAGTAATATTCGGCATGCTAATTACATTGCCGTTTGCCAAATTGCATTATCTCTTATAGTTTCCGAGATATGGACTATCGATAATTTACACCTTAGGCTCTGCTTCTAACTTGGGCCCAAATTGTAAAATGGTCTTATCTATTGGCGATTTCGTTCCAATTCACATTCCAAGTAATATTCGGCATGCTAATTACATTGCCGGTTGCCAAATTGCATTATCTCTTATAGTTTCCGAGATATGGACTATCGATAATTTACACTTTAGGCTCTGCTTCTAACTTGGGCCCAAATTGTAAAATGGTCTTATCTATTGGCGATTTCGTTCCAACTCACATTCCAAGTAATATTCGGCATGCTAATTACATTGCCGGTTGCCAAATTGCATTATCTCTTATAGTTTCCGAGATATGGACTATCGATAATTTACACCTTAGGCTCTGCTTCTAACTTGGGCCCAAATTGTAAAATGGTCTTATCTATTGGCGATTTCGTCCCAATTCACATTCCAAGTGATATTCGGCATGCTAATTACATTGCCGGTTGCGAAATTGCATTATCTCTTATAGTTTCCGAGATATGGACTATCAATAATTTACACCTTAGGCTCTGCTTCTAACTTGGGCCCAAATTGTAAAATGGTCTTATCTATTGGCGATTTCGTTCCAATTCACATTCCAAGTAATATTCGGCATGCTAATTACATTGCCAGTTGCCAAATTGCATTATCTCTTATAGTTTCCGAGATATGGACTATCGATAATTTAAACCTTAGGCTCTGCTTCTAACTTGGGCCCAAATTGTAAAATGGTCTTATCTATTGGAGATTTCGTTCCAATTCACATTCCAAGTAATATTCGGCATGCTAATTACATTGCCGGTTGCCAAATTGCATTATCTCTTATAGTTTCCGAGATATGGACTATCGATAATTTACACCTTAGGCTCTGCTTCTAACTTGGGCCCAAATTGTAAAATGGTCTTATCTATTGGCGATTTCGTTCCAATTCACATTCCAAGTAATATTCGGCATGCTAATTACATTGCCGGTTGCCAAATTGCATTTTCTCTTATAGTTTCCGAGATATGGACTATCAATAATTTACACCTTAGGCTCTGCTTCTAACTTGGGCCCAAATTGTAAAATGGTCTTATCTATTGGCGATTTCGTTCCAATTCACATTCCAAGTAATATTCGGCATGCTAATTACATTGCCGGTTGCGAAATTGCATTAACTCTTATAGTTTCCGAGATATGGACTATCAATAATTTACACCTTAGGCTCTGCTTCTAACTTGGGCCCAAATTGTAAAATGGTCTTATCTATTGGCGATTTCGTTCCAATTCACATTCCAAGTAATATTCGGCATGCTAATTACATTGCCGGATGCCAAATTGCATTATCTCTTATAGTTTCCGAGATATGGACTATCGATAATTTACACCTTAGGCTCTGCCTCTAACTTGGGCCCAAATCGTAAAATGGTCTTATCTATTGGCGATTTCGTTCCAATTCACATTCCAAGTAATATTCGGCATGCTAATTACATTGCCGGTTGCCAAATTGCATTATCTCTTATAGTTTCCCAGATATGGACTATCGATAATTTACACCTTAGGCTCTGCTTCTAACTTGGGCCCAAATTGTAAAATGGTCTTATCTATTGGCGATTTCGTTCCAATTCACATTCCAAGTAATATTCGGCATGCTAATTACATTGCCGGTTGCCAAATTGCATTAACTCTTATAGTTTCCGAGATATGGACTATCGATAATTTACACCTTGGGCTCTGCTTCTAACTTGGGCCCAAATTGTAAAATGGTCTTATCTATTGGCGATTTCGTTCCAATTCACATTCCAAGTAATATTCGGCATGCTAATTACATTGCCGGTTGCCAAATTGCATTATCTCTTATAGTTTCCGAGATATGGACTATCGATAATTTACACCTTAGGCTCTGCTTCTAACTTGGGCCCAAATTGTAAAATGGTCTTACCTATTGGCGATTTCGTTCCAATTCACATTCCAAGTAATATTCGGCATGCTAATTACATTGCCGGTTGCCAAATTGCATTATCTCTTATAGTTTCCGAGATATGGACTATCGATAATTTACACCTTAGGCTCTGCTTCTAACTTGGGCCCAAATTGTAAAATGGTCTTATCTATTGGCGATTTCGTTCCAATTCACATTCCAAGTAATATTCGGCATGCTAATTACATTGCCGGTTAAAAATTGCATTATCTCTTATAGTTTCCGAGATATGGACTATCGATAATTTACACCTTAGGCTCTGCTTCTAACTTGGGCCCAAATTGTAAAATGGTCTTATCTATTGGCGATTTCGTTCCAATTCACATTCCAAGTAATATTCGGCATGCTAATTACATTGCCGGTTGCCAAATTGCATTAACTCTTATAGTTTCCGAGATATGGACTATCGATAATTTACACCTTAGGCTCTGCTTCTAACTTGATCCCAAATTGTAAAATGGTCTTATCTATTGGCGATTTCGTTCCAATTCACATTCCAAGTAATATTCGGCATGCTAATTACATTGCCGGTGGCCAAATTGCATTATCTCTTATAGTTTCCGAGATATGGACTATCGATAATTTACACCATAGGCTCTGCTTATAACTTGGGCCCAAATTGTAAAATGGTCTTATCTATTGGCGATTTCGTTCCAATTCACATTCCAAGTAATATTCGGCATGCTAATTACATTGCCGTTTGCCAAATTGCATTATCTCTTATAGTTTCCGAGATATGGACTATCGATAATTTACACCTTAGGCTCTGCTTCTAACTTGGGCCCAAATTGTAAAATGGTCTTATCTATTGGCGATTTCGTTCCAATTCACATTCCAAGTAATATTCGGCATGCTAATTACATTGCCGGTTGCCAAATTGCATTATCTCTTATAGTTTCCGAGATATGGACTATCGATAATTTACACTTTAGGCTCTGCTTCTAACTTGGGCCCAAATTGTAAAATGGTCTTATCTATTGGCGATTTCGTTCCAACTCACATTCCAAGTAATATTCGGCATGCTAATTACATTGCCGGTTGCCAAATTGCATTATCTCTTATAGTTTCCGAGATATGGACTATCGATAATTTACACCTTAGGCTCTGCTTCTAACTTGGGCCCAAATTGTAAAATGGTCTTATCTATTGGCGATTTCGTTCCAATTCACATTCCAAGTAATATTCGGCATGCTAATTACATTGCCGGTTAAAAATTGCATTATCTCTTATAGTTTCCGAGATATGGACTATCGATAATTTACACCTTAGGCTCTGCTTCTAACTTGGGCCCAAATTGTAAAATGGTCTTATCTATTGGCGATTTCGTTCCAATTCACATTCCAAGTAATATTCGGCATGCTAATTACATTGCCGGTTGCCAAATTGCATTAACTCTTATAGTTTCCGAGATATGGACTATCGATAATTTACACCTTAGGCTCTGCTTCTAACTTGGGCCCAAATTGTAAAATGGTCTTATCTATTGGCGATTTCGTTCCAATTCACATTCCAAGTAATATTCGGCATGCTAATTACATTGCCGTTGGCCAAATTGCATTATCTCTTATAGTTTCCGAGATATGGACTATCGATAATTTACACCATAGGCTCTGCTTATAACTTGGGCCCAAATTGTAAAATGGTCTTATCTATTGGCGATTTCGTTCCAATTCACATTCCAAGTAATATTCGGCATGCTAATTACATTGCCGTTTGCCAAATTGCATTATCTCTTATAGTTTCCGAGATATGGACTATCGATAATTTACACCTTAGGCTCTGCTTCTAACTTGGGCCCAAATTGTAAAATGGTCTTATCTATTGGCGATTTCGTTCCAATTCACATTCCAAGTAATATTCGGCATGCTAATTACATTGCCGGTTGCCAAATTGCATTATCTCTTATAGTTTCCGAGATATGGACTATCGATAATTTACACTTTAGGCTCTGCTTCTAACTTGGGCCCAAATTGTAAAATGGTCTTATCTATTGGCGATTTCGTTCCAACTCACATTCCAAGTAATATTCGGCATGCTAATTACATTGCCGGTTGCCAAATTGCATTATCTCTTATAGTTTCCGAGATATGGACTATCGATAATTTACACCTTAGGCTCTGCTTCTAACTTGGGCCCAAATTGTAAAATGGTCTTATCTATTGGCGATTTCGTCCCAATTCACATTCCAAGTGATATTCGGCATGCTAATTACATTGCCGGTTGCGAAATTGCATTATCTCTTATAGTTTCCGAGATATGGACTATCAATAATTTACACCTTAGGCTCTGCTTCTAACTTGGGCCCAAATTGTAAAATGGTCTTATCTATTGGCGATTTCGTTCCAATTCACATTCCAAGTAATATTCGGCATGCTAATTACATTGCCAGTTGCCAAATTGCATTATCTCTTATAGTTTCCGAGATATGGACTATCGATAATTTAAACCTTAGGCTCTGCTTCTAACTTGGGCCCAAATTGTAAAATGGTCTTATCTATTGGAGATTTCGTTCCAATTCACATTCCAAGTAATATTCGGCATGCTAATTACATTGCCGGTTGCCAAATTGCATTATCTCTTATAGTTTCCGAGATATGGACTATCGATAATTTACACCTTAGGCTCTGCTTCTAACTTGGGCCCAAATTGTAAAATGGTCTTATCTATTGGCGATTTCGTTCCAATTCACATTCCAAGTAATATTCGGCATGCTAATTACATTGCCGGTTGCCAAATTGCATTTTCTCTTATAGTTTCCGAGATATGGACTATCAATAATTTACACCTTAGGCTCTGCTTCTAACTTGGGCCCAAATTGTAAAATGGTCTTATCTATTGGCGATTTCGTTCCAATTCACATTCCAAGTAATATTCGGCATGCTAATTACATTGCCGGTTGCGAAATTGCATTAACTCTTATAGTTTCCGAGATATGGACTATCAATAATTTACACCTTAGGCTCTGCTTCTAACTTGGGCCCAAATTGTAAAATGGTCTTATCTATTGGCGATTTCGTTCCAATTCACATTCCAAGTAATATTCGGCATGCTAATTACATTGCCGGATGCCAAATTGCATTATCTCTTATAGTTTCCGAGATATGGACTATCGATAATTTACACCTTAGGCTCTGCCTCTAACTTGGGCCCAAATCGTAAAATGGTCTTATCTATTGGCGATTTCGTTCCAATTCACATTCCAAGTAATATTCGGCATGCTAATTACATTGCCGGTTGCCAAATTGCATTATCTCTTATAGTTTCCCAGATATGGACTATCGATAATTTACACCTTAGGCTCTGCTTCTAACTTGGGCCCAAATTGTAAAATGGTCTTATCTATTGGCGATTTCGTTCCAATTCACATTCCAAGTAATATTCGGCATGCTAATTACATTGCCGGTTGCCAAATTGCATTAACTCTTATAGTTTCCGAGATATGGACTATCGATAATTTACACCTTGGGCTCTGCTTCTAACTTGGGCCCAAATTGTAAAATGGTCTTATCTATTGGCGATTTCGTTCCAATTCACATTCCAAGTAATATTCGGCATGCTAATTACATTGCCGGTTGCCAAATTGCATTATCTCTTATAGTTTCCGAGATATGGACTATCGATAATTTACACCTTAGGCTCTGCTTCTAACTTGGGCCCAAATTGTAAAATGGTCTTACCTATTGGCGATTTCGTTCCAATTCACATTCCAAGTAATATTCGGCATGCTAATTACATTGCCGGTTGCCAAATTGCATTATCTCTTATAGTTTCCGAGATATGGACTATCGATAATTTACACCTTAGGCTCTGCTTCTAACTTGGGCCCAAATTGTAAAATGGTCTTACCTATTGGCGATTTCGTTCCAATTCACATTCCAAGTAATATTCGGCATGCTAATTACATTGCCGGTTGCCAAATTGCATTATCTCTTATAGTTTCCGAGATATGGACTATCGATAATTTACACCTTAGGCTCTGCTTCTAACTTGGGCCCAAATTGTAAAATGGTCTTATCTATTGGCGATTTCGTTCCAATTCACATTCCAAGTAATATTCGGCATGCTAATTACATTGCCGGTTGCCAAATTGCATTATCTCTTATAGTTTCCGAGATATGGACTATCGATAATTATACCTTAGGCTCTGCTTCTAACTTGGGCCCAAATTGTAAAATGGTCTTATCTATTGGCGATTTAGTTCCAATTCACATTCCAAGTAATATTCGGCATGCTAATTACATTGCCGGTTGCCAAATTGCATTAACTCTTATAGTTTCCGAGATATGGACTATCGATAATTTACACCTTAGGCTCTGCTTCTAACTTGGGCCCAAATTGTAAAATGGTCCTATCAATTGGCGATTTCGTTCCAATTCACATTCCAAGTAATATTCGGCATGCTAATTACATTGCCGGTTGCCAAATTGCATTATCTCTTATAGTTTCCGAGATATGGACTATCGATAATTTACACCATAGGCTCTGCTTATAACTTGGGCCCAAATTGTAAAATGGTCTTATCTATTGGCGATTTCGTTCCAATTCACATTCCAAGTAATATTCGGCATGCTAATTACATTGCCGATTGCCAAATTGCATTATCTCTTATAGTTTCCGAGATATGGACTATCGATAAGTTACACCTTAGGCTCTGCTTCTAACTTGGGCCCAAATTGTAAAATGGTCTTATCTATTGGCGATTTCGTTCCAATTCACATTCCAAGTAATATTCGGCATGCTAATTACATTGCCGGTTGCCAAATTGCATTATCTCTTATAGTTTCCGAGATATCGACTATCGATAATTTACACTTTAGGCTCTGCTTCTAACTTGGGCCCAAATTGTAAAATGGTCTTATCTATTGGCGATTTCGTTCCAATTCACATTCCAGGTAATATTCGGCATGCTAATTACATTGCCGGTTGCCAAATTGCATTATCTCTTATAGTTTCCGAGATATGGACTATCGATTATTTACACCTTAGGCTCTGCTTCTAACTTGGGCCCAAATTGTAAAATGGTCTTATCTATTGGCGATTTCGTCCCAATTCACATTCCAAGTGATATTCGGCATGCTAATTACATTGCCGGTTGCGAAATTGCATTATCTCTTATAGTTTCCGAGATATGGACTATCAATAATTTACACCTTAGGCTCTGCTTCTAACTTGGGCCCAAATTGTAAAATGGTCTTATCTATTGGCGATTTCGTTCCAATTCACATTCCAAGTAATATTCGGCATGCTAATTACATTGCCGGTTGCCAAATTGCATTATCTCTTATAGTTTCCGAGATATGGACTATCGATAATTTACACCTTAGGCTCTGCTTCTAACTTGGGCCCAAATTGTAAAATGGTCTTATCTATTGGCGATTTCGTTCCAATTCACATTCCAAGTAATATTCGGCATGCTAATTACATTGCCGGTTGCCAAATTGCATTATCTCTTATAGTTTCCGAGATATGGACTATCGATAATTTACACCTTAGGCTCTGCTTCTAACTCTTGCCCAAATTGTAAAATGGTCTTATCTATTGGCAATTTCGTTCCAATTCACATTCCAAGTAATATTCGGCATGCTAATTACATTGCCGGTTGCGAAATAGCATTATCTCTTATAGTTTCCGAGATATGGACTATCAATAATTTACACCTTAGGCTCTGCTTCTAACTTGTTCCCAAATTGTAAAATGGTCTTATCTATTGGCGATTTCGTTCCAATTCACATTCCAAGTAATATTCGGCATGCTAATTACATTGCCGGTTGCGAAATAGCATTATCTCTTATAGTTTCCGAGATATGGACTATCAATAATTTACACCTTAGGCTCTGCTTCTAACTTGGGCCCAAATTGTAAAATGGTCTTATCTATTGGCGATTTCGTTCCAATTCACATTCCAAGTAATATTCGGCATGCTAATTACATTGCCGGTTGCCAAGTTGCATTATCTCTTATAGTTTCCGAGATATGGACTATCGATAATTTACACCTTAGGCTCTGCTTCTAACTTGGGCCCAAATCGTAAAATGGTCTTATCTATTGGCGATTTCGTTCCAATTCACATTCCAAGTAATATTCGGCATTCTAATTACATTGCCGGTTGCCAAATTGCATTATCTCTTATAGTTTCCGAGATATGGACTGTCGATAATTTACACCTTAGGCTCTGCTTCTAACTTGGGCCCAAATTGTAAAATGGTCTTATCTATTGGCGATTTCGTTCCAATTCACATTCCAAGTAATATTCGGCATGCTAATTACATTGCCGGTTGCCAAATTGCATTAACTCTTATAGTTTCCGAGATATGGACTATCGATAATTTACACCTTAGGCTCTGCTTCTAACTTGGGCCCAAATTGTAAAATGGTCTTATCTATTGGCGATTTCGTTCCAATTCACATTCCAAGTAATATTCGACATGCTAATTACATTGCCGGTTGCCAAATTGCATTATCTCTTATAGTTTCCGAGATATGGACTATCGATAATTTACACCTTAGGCTCTGCTTCTAACTTGGGCCCAAATTGTAAAATGGTCTTATCTATTGGCGATTTCTTTCCAATTCACATTCCAAGTAATATTCGGCATGCTAATTACGTTGCCGATTGCCAAATTGCATTATCTCTTATAGTTTCCGAGATATGGACTATCGATAATTTACACCTTAGGCTCTGCTTCTAACTTGGGCCCAAATTGTAAAATTGTCTTATCTATTGGCGATTTCGTTCCAATTCACATTCCAAGTAATGTTCGGCATGCTAATTACATTGCCGGTTGCCAAATTGCATTATCTCTTATAGTTTCCGAGATATGGACTATCGATAATTTACACTTTAGGCTCTGCTTCTAACTTGGGCCCAAATTGTAAAATGGTCTTATCTATTGGCGATTTCGTTCCAATTCACACTCCAAGTAATATTCGGCATGCTAATTACATTGCCGGTTGCGAAATTGCATTATCTCTTATAGTTTCCGAGATATGGACTATCGATAATTTACACCTTAGGCTCTGCTTCTAACTTGGGCCCAAATTGTAAAATGGTCTTATCTATTGGCGATTTCGTTCCAATTCACATTCCAAGTAATATTCGGCATGCTAATTACATTGCCGGTTGCCAAATTGCATTATCTCTTATAGTTTCCGAGATATGGACTATCGATAATTTACACCTTAGGCTCTGCTTCTAACTTGGGCCCAAATTGTAAAATGGTCTTATCTATTGGCGATTTCGTTCCAATTCACATTCCAAGTAATATTCGGCATGCTAATTACATTGTCGGTTGCCAAATTGCATTATCTCTTATAGTTTCCGAGATATAGACTATCGATAATTTACACCTTAGGCTCAGCTTCTAACTTGGGCCCAATTTGTAAAATGGTCTTATCTATTGGCGATTTCGTCCCAATTCACATTCCAAGTGATATTCGGCATGCTAATTACATTGCCGGTTGCGAAATTGCATTATCTCTTATAGTTTCCGAGATATGGACTATCAATAATTTACACCTTAGGATCTGCTTCTAACTTGGGCCCAAATTGTAAAATGGTCTTATCTATTGGCGATTTCGTTCCAATTCACATTCCAAGTAATATTCGGCATGCTAATTACATTGCCGGTTGCCAAATTGCATTATCTCTTATAGTTTCCGAGATATGGACTATCGATAATTTACACCTTAGGCTCTGCTTCTAACTTGGGCCCAAATTGTAAAATGGTCTTATCTATTGGCGATTTCGTTCCAATTCACATTCCAAGTAATATTCGGCATGCTAATTACATTGCCGGTTGCCAAATTGCATTAACTCTTATAGTTTCCGAGATATGGACTATCGATAATTTACACCTTAGGCTCTGCTTCTAACTTGGGCCCAAATTGTAAAATGGTCTTATCTATTGGCGATTTCGTTCCAATTCACATTCCAAGTAATATTCGGCATGCTAATTACATTGCCGGTTGCCAAATTGCATTATCTCTTATAGTTTCCGAGATATGGACTATCGATAATTTACACCTTAGGCTCTGCTTCTAACTTGGGCCCAAATTGTAAAATGGTCTTATCTATTGGCGATTTCGTTCCAAATCACATTCCAAGTAATATTCGGCATGCTAATTACATTGCCGGTTGCCAAATTGAATTATCTCTTATAGTTTCCGAGTTATGGACTATCGATAATTTACACCTTAGGCTCTGCTTCTAACTTGGGCCCAAATTGTAAAATGGTCTTATCTATTGGCGATTTCGTCCCAATTCACATTCCAAGTGATATTCGGCATGCTAATTACATTGCCGGTTGCGAAATTGCATTATCTCTTATAGTTTCCGAGATATGGACTATCGATAATTTACACCTTAGGCTCTGCTTCTAACTTGGGCCCAAATTGTAAAATGGTCTTATCTATTGGCGATTTCGTTCCAATTCACATTCCAAGTAATATTCGGCATGCTAATTACATTGCCGGTTGCCAAATTGCATTATCTCTTATAGTTTCCGAGATATGGACTATCGATAATTTACACCTTAGGCTCTGCTTCTAACTTGGGCCCAAATTGTAAAAATGGTCTTATCTATAGGCGATTTCGTTCCAATTCACATTCCAAGTAATATTCGGCATGCTAATTACATTGCCGGTTGCCAAATTGCATTATCTCTTATAGTTTCCGAGATATGGAAAATCGATAATTTACACCTTAGGCTCTGCTTCTAACTTGGGCCCAAATTGTAAAATGGTCTTATCTACTGGCGATTTCGTTCCAATTCACATTCCAAGTAATATTCGGCATGCTAATTACATTGCCGGTTGCCAAATTGCATTATCTCTTATAGTTTCCGAGATATGGACTATCGATAATTTACACCTTAGGCTCTGCTTCTAACTTGGGCCCAAATTGTAAAATGGTCTTATCTATTGGCGATTTCGTTCCAATTCACATTCCAAGTAATATTCGGCATGCTAATTACATTGCCGGTTGCCAAATTGAATTATCTCTTATAGTTTCCGAGATATGGACTATCGATAATTTACACCTTAGGCTCTGCTTCTAACTTGGGCCCAAATTGTAAAATGGTCTTACCTATTGGCGATTTCGTTCCAATTCACATTCCAAGTAATATTCGGCATGCTAATTACATTGCCGGTTGCCAAATTGCATTATCTCTTATAGTTTCCGAGATATGGACTATCGATAATTTACACCTTAGGCTCTGCTTCTAACTTGGGCCCAAATTGTAAAATGGTCTTATCTATTGGCGATTTCATTCCAATTCACATTCCAAGTAATATTCGGCATGCTAATTACATTGCCGGTTGCCAAATTGCATTATCTCTTATAGTTTCCGAGATATGGACTATCGATAATTTACACCTTAGGCTCTGCTTCTAACTTGGGCCCAAATTGTAAAATGGTCTTATCTATTGGCGATTTCGTCCCAATTCACATTCCAAGTGATATTCGGCATGCTAATTACATTGCCGGTTGCCAAATTGCATTATCTCTTATAGTTTCCGAGATATGGACTATCGATAATTTACACCTTAGGCTCTGCTTCTAACTTGGGCCCAAATTGTAAAATGGTCTTATCTATTGGCGATTTCGTTCCAATTCACATTCCAAGTAATATTCGGCATGCTAATTACATTGCCGGTTGCCAAATTGCATTATCTCTTATAGTTTCCGAGATATGGACTATCGATAATTTACACCTTAGGCTCTGCTTCTAACTTGGGCCCAAATTGTAAAATGGTCTTATCTATTGGCGATTTCGTTCCAATTCACATTCCAAGTAATATTCGGCATGCTAATTACATTGCCGGTTGCCAAATTGCATTATCTCTTATAGTTTCCGAGATATGGACTATCGATAATTTACACCTTAGGCTCTGCTTCTAACTTGGGCCCAAATTGTAAAATGGTCTTATCTATTGGCGATTTCGTTCCAATTCACATTCCAAGTAATATTCGGCATGCTAATTACATTGCCGGTTGCCAAATTGCATTATCTCTTATAGTTTCCGAGATATGGACTATCGATAATTTACACCTTAGGCTCTGCTTCTAACTTGGGCCCAAATTGTAAAATGGTCTTATCTATTGGCGATTTCGTTCCAATTCACATTCCAAGTAATATTCGGCATGCTAATTACATTGCCGGTTGCCAAATTGCATTATCTCTTATAGTTTCCGAGATATGGACTATCGATAATTTACACCTTAGGCTCTGCTTCTAACTTGAGCCCAAATTGTAAAATGGTCTTATCTATTGGCGATTTCGTCCCAATTCACATTCCAAGTGATATTCGGCATGCTAATTACATTGCCGGTTGCGAAATTGCATTATCTCTTATAGTTTCCGAGATATGGACTATTGATAATTTACACCTTAGGCTCTGCTTCTAACTTGGGCCCAAATTGTAAAATGGTCTTATCTATTGGCGATTTCGTTCCAATTCACATTCCAAGTAATATTCGGCATGCTAATTACATTGCCGGTTGCCAAATTGCATTATCTCTTATAGTTTCCGAAATATGGACTATCGATAATTTACACCTTAGGCTCTGCTTCTAACTTGGGCCCAAATTGTAAAATGGTCTTATCTATTGGCGATTTCGTTCCAATTCACACTCCAAGTAATATTCGGCATGCTAATTACATTGCCGGTTGCGAAATTGCATTATCTCTTATAGTTTCCGAGATATGGACTATCGATAATTTACACCTTAGGCTCTGCTTCTAACTTGGGCCCAAATTGTAAAATGGTCTTATCTATTGGCGATTTCGTTCCAATTCACATTCCAAGTAATATTCGGCATGCTAATTACATTGCCGGTTGCCAAATTGCATTATCTCTTATAGTTTCCGAGATATGGACTATCGATAATTTACACCTTAGGCTCTGCTTCTAACTTGGGCACAAATTGTAAAATAGTCTTATCTATTGGCGATTTCGTTCCAATTCACATTCCAAGTAATATTCGTCATGCTAATTACATTGCCGGTTGCCAAATTGAATTATCTCTTATAGTTTCCGAGATATGGACTATCGATAATTTACACCTTAGGCTCTGCTTCTAACTTGGGCCCAAATTGTAAAATGGTCTTACCTATTGGCGATTTCGTTCCAATTCACATTCCAAGTAATATTCGGCATGCTAATTACATTGCCGGTTGCCAAATTGCATTATCTCTTATAGTTTCCGAGATATGGACTATCGATAATTTACACCTTAGGCTCTGCTTCTAACTTGGGCCCAAATTGTAAAATGGTCTTATCTATTGGCGATTTCGTTCCAATTCACAATCCAAGTAATATTCGGCATGCTAATTACATTGCCGGTTGCCAAATTGCATTATCACTTATAGTTTCCGAGATATGGACTATCGATAATTTACACCTTAGGCTCTGCTTCTAACTTGAGTCCAAATTGTAAAATGGTCTTATCTATTGGCGATTTCGTCCCAATTCACATTCCAAGTGATATTCGGCATGCTAATTACATTGCCGGTTGCGAAATTGCATTATCTCTTATAGTTTCCGAGATATGGACTATTGATAATTTACACCTTAGGCTCTGCTTCTAACTTGGGCCCAAATTGTAAAATGGTCTTATCTATTGGCGATTTCGTTCCAATTCACATTCCAAGTAATATTCGGCATGCTAATTACATTGCCGGTTGCCAAATTGCATTATCTCTTATAGTTTCCGAGATATGGACTATCGATAATTTACACCTTAGGCTCTGCTTCTAACTTGGGCCCAAATTGTAAAATGGTCTTATCTATTGGCGATTTAGTTGCAATTCACATTCCATGTAATATTCGGCATGCTAATTACATTGCCGGTTGCCAAATTGCATTATCTCTTATAGTTTCCGAGATATGGACTATCGATAATTTACACCTTAGGCTCTGCTTCTAACTTGGGCCCAAATTGTAAAATGGTCTTATCTATTGGCGATTTCGTTCCAATTCACATTCCAAGTAATATTCGGCATGCTAATTACATTGCCGGTTGCCAAATTGCATTATCTCTTATAGTTTCCGAGATATGGACTATCGATAATTTACACCTTAGGCTCTGCTTCTAACTTGGGCCTAAATTGTAAAATGGTCTTATCTATTGGCGATTTCGTTCCAATTCACATTCCAAGTAATATTCGACATGCTAATTACATTGCCGGTTGCCAAATTGCATTATCTCTTATAGTTTCCGAGATATGGACTATCGATAATTTACACCTTAGGCTCTGCTTCTAACTTGGGCCCAAATTGTAAAATGGTCTTATCTATTGGCGATTTAGTTGCAATTCACATTCCAAGTAATATTCGGCATGCTAATTACATTGCCGGTTGCCAAATTGCATTATCTCTTATAGTTTCCGAGATATGGACTATCGATAATTTACAACTTAGGCTCTGCTTCTAACTTGGGCCCAAATTGTAAAATGGTCTTATCTATTGGCGATTTCGTTCCAATTCACATTCCAAGTAATATTCGGCATGCTAATTACATTGCCGGTTGCCAAATTGCATTATCTCTTATAGTTTCCGAGATATGGACTATCGATAATTTACACCTTAGGCTCTGCTTCTAACTTGGGCCCAAATTGTAAAATGGTCTTATCTATTGGCGATTTAGTTGCAATTCACATTCCAAGTAATATTCGGCATGCTAATTACATTGCCGGTTGCCAAATTGCATTATCTCTTATAGTTTCCGAGATATGGACTATCGATAATTTACAACTTAGGCTCTGCTTCTAACTTGGGCCCAAATTGTAAAATGGTCTTATCTATTGGCGATTTCGTTCCAATTCACATTCCAAGTAATATTCGGCATGCTAATTACATTGCCGGTTGCCAAATTGCATTATCTCTTATAGTTTCCGAGATATGGACTATCGATAATTTACACCTTAGGCTCTGCTTCTAACTTGGGCCCAAATTGTAAAATGGTCTTATCTATTGGCTATTTCGTTCCAATTCACATTATTAGTAATATTCGGCATGCTAATTACATTGCCGGTTGCCAAATTGCATTATCTCTTATAGTTTCCGAGATATGGACTATCGATAATTTACACCCTAGGCTCTGCTTCTAACTTGGGCCCAAATTGTAAAATGGTCTTATCTATTGGCGATTTCGTTCCAATTCACACTCCAAGTAATATTCGGCATGCTAATTACATTGCCGGTTGCGAAATTGCATTATCTCTTATAGTTTCCGAGATATGGACTATCGATAATTTACACCTTAGGCTCTGCTTCTAACTTGGGCCCAAATTGTAAAATGGTCTTATCTATTGGCGATTTCGTTCCAATTCACATTCCAAGTAATATTTGGCATGCTAATTACATTGCCGGTTGCCAAATTGCATTATCTCTTATAGTTTCCGAGATATGGACTATCGATAATTTACACCTTAGGCTCTGCTTCTAACTAGGGCCCAAATTGTAAAATGGTCTTATCTATTGGCTATTTCGTTCCAATTCACATTCCTAGTAATATTCGGCATGCTAATTACATTGCCGGTTGCCAAATTGCATTATCTCTTATAGTTTCCGAGATATGGACTATCGATAATTTACACCTTAGGCTCTGCTTCTAACTTGGGCCCAAATTGTAAAATGGTCTTATCTATTGGCGATTTCGTTCCAATTCACACTCCAAGTAATATTCGGCATGCTAATTACATTGCCGGTTGCGAAATTGCATTATCTCTTATAGTTTCCGAGATATGGACTATCGATAATTTACACCTTAGGCTCTGCTTCTAACTTGGGCCCAAATTGTAAAATGGTCTTATCTATTGGCGATTTCGTTCCAATTCACATTCCAAGTAATATTTGGCATGCTAATTACATTGCCGGTTGCCAAATTGCATTATCTCTTATAGTTTCCGAGATATGGACTATCGATAATTTACACCTTAGGCTCTGCTTCTAACTAGGGCCCAAATTGTAAAATGGTCTTATCTATTGGCGATTTCGTTCCAATTCACATTCCAAGTAATATTCGGCATGCCAATTACATTGCCGGTTGCCAAATTGCATTATCTCTTATAGTTTCCGAGATATGGACTATCGATAATTTACACCTTAGGCTCTGCTTCTAACTTGGGCCCAAATTGTAAAATGGTCTTATCTATTGGCGATTTCGTTCCAATTCACACTCCAAGTAATATTCGGCATGCTAATTACATTGCCGGTTGCCAAATTGCATTATCTCTTATAGTTTCCGAGATATGGACTATCGATAATTTACACCTTAGGCTCTGCTTCTAACTTGGGCCCAAATCGTAAAATGGTCTTATCTATTGGCGATTTCGTTCCAATTCACACTCCAAGTAATATTCGGCATGCTAATTACATTGCCGGTTGCGAAATTGCATTATCTCTTATAGTTGCCGAGATATGGACTATCGATAATTTACACCTTAGGCTCTGCTTCTAACTTGGGCCCAAATTGTAAAATGGTCTTATCTATTGGCGATTTCGTTCCAATTCACATTCCAAGTAATATTCGGCATGCTAATTACATTGCCGGTTGCCAAATTGCATTATCTCTTATAGTTTCCGAGATATGGACTATCGATAATTTACACCTTAGGCTCTGCTTCTAACTTGGGCCCAAATTGTAAAATGGTCTTATCTATTGGCGATTTCGTTCCAATTCACATTCCAAGTAATATTCGGCATGCTAATTACATTGCCGGTTGCCAAATTGCATTATCTCTTATAGTTTCCGAGATATGGACTATCGATAATTTACACCTTAGGCTCTGCTTCTAACTTGGGCCCAAATTGTAAAATGGTCTTATCTATTGGCGATTTCGTCCCAATTCACATTCCAAGTGATATTCGGCATTCTAATTACATTGCCGGTTGCGAAATTGCATTATCTCTTATAGTTTCCGAGATATGGACTATCAATAATTTACACCTTAGGCTCTGCTTCTAACTTGGGCCCAAATTGTAAAATGGTCTTATCTATTGGCGATTTCGTTCCAATTCACATTCCAAGTAATATTTGGCATGCTAATTAAATTGCCGGTTGCCAAATTGCATTATCTCTTATAGTTTCCGAGATATGGACTATCGATAATTTACACCTTAGGCTCTGCTTCTAACTTGGGCCCAAATTGTAAAATGGTCTTATCTATTGGCGATTTCGTTCGAATTCACATTCCAAATAATATTCGGCATGCTAATTACATTGCCGGTTGCCAAATTGCATTATCTCTTATAGTTTCCGAGATATGGACTATCGATAATTTACACCTTAGGCTCTGCTTCTAACTTGGGTCCAAATTGTAAAATGGTCTTATCTATTGGCGATTTCGTTCCAATTCACACTCCAAGTAATATTCGGCATGCTAATTACATTGCCGGTTGCCAAATTGCATTATCTCTTATAGTTTCCGAGATATGGACTATCGATAATTTACACCTTAGGCTCTGCTTCTAACTTGGGCCCAAATTGTAAAATGGTCTTATCTATTGGCGATTTCGTTCCAATTCACACTCCAAGTAATATTCGGCATGCTAATTACATTGCCGGTTGCGAAATTGCATTATCTCTTATAGTTTCCGAGATATGGACTATCGATAATTTACACCTTAGGCTCTGCTTCTAACTTGGGCCCAAATTGTAAAATGGTCTTATCTATTGGCGATTTCGTTCCAATTCACATTCCAAGTAATATTCGGCATGCTAATTACATTGCCGGTTGCCAAATTGCATTATCTCTTATAGTTTCCGAGATATGGACTATCGATAATTTACACCTTAGGCTCTGCTTCTAACTTGGGCCCAAATTGTAAAATGGTCTTATCTATTGGCGATTTCGTTCCAATTCACATTCCAAGTAATATTCGGCATGCTAATTACATTGCCGGTTGCCAAATTGCATTATCTCTTATAGTTTCCGAGATATGGACTATCGATAATTTACACCTTAGGCTCTGCTCCTAACTTGGGCCCAAATTGTAAAATGGTCTTATCTATTGGCGATTTCGTCCCAATTCACATTCCAAGTGATATTCGGCATTCTAATTACATTGCCGGTTGCGAAATTGCATTATCTCTTATAGTTTCCGAGATATGGACTATCAATAATTTACACCTTAGGCTCTGCTTCTAACTTGGGCCCAAATTGTAAAATGGTCTTATCCATTGGCGATTTCGTTCCAATTCACATTCCAAGTAATATTCGGCATGCTAATTACATTGCCGGTTGCCAAATTGCATTATCTCTTATAGTTTCCGAGATATGGACTATCGATAATTTACACCTTAGGCTCTGCTTCTAATTTGGGCCCAAATTGTAAAATGGTCTTATCTATTGGCGATTTCGTTCCAATTCACATTCCAAGTAATATTCGGCATGCTAATTACATTGCCGGTTGCCAAATTGCATTATCTCTTATAGTTTCCGAGATATGGACTATCGATAATTTACACCTTAGGCTCTGCTTCTAACTTGGGCCCAAATTGTAAAATGGTCTTATCTATTGGCGATTTCGTTCCAATTCACATTCCAAGTAATATTCGGCATGCTAATTACATTGCCGGTTGCCAAATTGCATTATCTCTTATAGTTTCCGAGATATGGACTATCGATAATTTACACCTTAGGCTCTGCTTCTAACTTGGGCCCAAATTGTAAAATGGTCTTACCTATTGGCGATTCCGTTCCAATTCACATTCCAAGTAATATTCGGCATGCTAATTACATTGCCTGTTGCCAAATTGCATTATCTCTTATAGTTTCCGAGATATGGACTATCGATAATTTACACCTTAGGCTCTGCTTCTAACTTGGGCCCAAATTGTAAAATGGTCTTATCTATTGGCGATTTCGTTCCAATTCACATTCCAAGTAATATTCGGCATGCTACTTACATTGCCGGTTGCCAAATTGCATTATCTCTTATAGTTTCCGAGATATGGACTATCGATAATTTACACCTTAGGCTCTGCTTCTAACTTGGGCCCAAATTGTAAAATGGTCTTATCTATTGGCGATTTCATCCCAATTCACATTCCAAGTGATATTCGGCATGCTAATTACATTGCCGGTTGCGAAATTGCATTATCTCTTATAGTTTCCGAGATATGGACTATCGATAATTTACACCTTAGGCTCTGCTTCTAACTTGCTCCCAAATTGTAAAATGGTCTTATCTATTTCCGATTTCATTCCAATTCACATTCCAAGTAATATTCGGCATGCTAATTACATTGCCGGTTGCCAAATTGCATTATCTCTTATAGTTTCCGAGATATGGACTATCGATAATTTACACCTTAGGCTCTGCTTCTAACTTGGGCCCAAATTGTAAAATGGTCTTATCTATTGGCGATTTCGTTCCAATTCACATTCCAAGTAATATTCGGCATGCTAATTACATTGCCGGTTGCCAAATTGAATTATCTCTTATAGTTTCCGAGATATGGACTATCGATAATTTACACCTTAGGCTCTGCTTCTAACTTGGGCCCAAATTGTAAAATGGTCTTATCTATTGGCGATTTCGTTCCAATTCACATTCCAAGTAATATTCGGCATGCTAATTACATTGCCGGTTGCCAAATTGCATTATCTCTTATAGTTTCCGAGATATGGTCTATCGATAATTTACACCTTAGGCTCTGCTTCTAACTTGGGCCCAAATTGTAAAATGGTCTTATCTATTGGCGATTTCGTTCCAATTCACATTCCAAGTAATATTCGGCATGCTAATTACATTGCCGGTTGCCAAATTGCATTATCTCTTATAGTTTCCGAGATATGGACTATCGATAATTTACACCATAGGCTCTGCTTCTAACTTGGGCCCAAATTGTAAAATGGTCTTATCTATTGGCGATTTCGTTCCAATTCACATTCCAAGTAATATTCGGCATGCTAATTACATTGCCGGTTGCCAAATTGCATTATCTCTTATAGTTTCCGAGATATGGACTATCGATAATTTACACCTTAGGCTCTGCTTCTAACTTGCTCCCAAATTTTAAATGGTCTTATCTATTGGCGATTTCCTTCCAATTCACATTCCAAGTAATATTCGGCATGCTAATTACATTGCCGTTTGCCAAATTGCATTATCTCTTATAGTTTCCGAGATATGGACTATCGATAATTTACACCTTAGGCTCTGCTTCTAACTTGGGCCCAAATTGTAAAATGGTCTTATCTATTGGCGATTCCGTTCCAATTCACATTCCAAGTAATATTCGGCATACTAATTACATTGCCGGTTGCCAAATTGAATTATCTCTTATAGTTTCCGAGATATGGACTATCGATAATTTACACCTTAGGCTCTGCTTCTAACTTGGGCCCAAATTGTAAAATGGTCTTACCTATTGGCGATTTCGTTCCAATTCACATTCCAAGTTATATTCGGCATGCTAATTACATTGCCGGTTGCCAAATTGCATTATCTCTTATAGTTTCCGAGATATGGACTATCGATAATTTACACCTTAGGCTCTGCTTCTAACTTGGGCCCAAATTGTAAAATGGTCTTATCTATTGGCGATTTCGTTCCAATTCACATTCCAAGTAATATTCGGCATGCTAATTACATTGCCGGTTGCCAAATTGCATTATCTCTTATAGTTTCCGAGATATGGACTATCGATAATTTACACCTTAGGCTCTGCTTCTAACTTGGGCCCAAATTGTAAAATGGTCTTATCTATTGGCGATTTCGTCCCAATTCACATTCCAAGTGATATTCGGCATGCTAATTACATTGCCGGTTTCGAAATTCCATTATCTCTTATAGTTTCCGAGATATGGACTATCCATAATTTACACCTTAGGCTCTGCTTCTAACTTGGGCCCAAATTGTAATATATTGTAAAATGGTCTTATCTATTGGCGATTTCGTTCCAATTCACATTCCAAGTAATATTCGGCATGCTAATTACATTGCCGGTTGCCAAATTGCACTATCCCTTATAGTTTCCGAGATATGGACTATCGATAATTTACTCCTTAGGCTCTGCTTCTAACTTGGGCCCAAATTGTAAAATGGTCTTATCTATTGGCGATTTCGTTGCAATTCACATTCCAAGTAATATTCGGCATGCTAATTACATTGCCGGTTGCCAAATTGCATTATCTCTTATAGTTTCCGAGATATGGAATATCGATAATTTACACCTTAGGCTCTGCTTCTAACTTGGGCCCAAATTGTAAAATGGTCTTATCTATTGGCGATTTCGTTCCAATTCGCATTCCAAGTAATATTCGGCATGCTAATTACATTGCCGGTTGCCAAATTGCATTATCTCTTATAGTTTCCGAGATATGGACTATCGATAATTTACACCTTAGGCTCTGCTTCTAACTTGGGCCCAAATTGTAAAATGGTCTTATCTATTGGCGATTTCGTTCCAATTCACATTCCAAGTAATATTCGGCATGCTAATTACATTGCCGTTTGCCAAATTGCATTATCTCTTATAGTTTCCGAGATATGGACTATCGATAATTTACACCTTAGGCTCTGCTTCTAACTTGGGCCCAAATTGTAAAATGGTCTTACCTATTGGCGATTTCGTTCCAATTCGCACTCCAAGTAATATTCGACATGCTAATTACATTGCCGGTTGCGAAATTGCATTATCTCTTATAGTTTCCGAGATATGGACTATCAATAATTTACACCTTAGGCTCTGCTTCTAACTTGGGCCCAAATTGTAAAATGGTCTTATCTATTGGCGATTTCGTTCCAATTCACATTCCAAGTAATATTCGGCATGCTAATTACATTGCCGGTTGCCAAATTGCATTATCTCTTATAGTTTCCGAGATATGGACTATCGATAATTTACACCTTAGGCTCTGCTTCTAACTTGGGCCCAAATTGTAAAATGGCCTTATCTATTGGCGATTTCGTTCCAATTCACATTCCAAGTAATATTCGGCATGCTAATTACATTGCCGGTTGCCAAATTGCATTATCTCTTATAGTTTCCGAGATATGGACTATCGATAATTTACACCTTAGGCTCTGCTTCTAACTTGGGCCCAAATTGTAAAATGGTCTTATCTATTGGCGATTTCGTTCCAATTCACATTCCAAGTAATATTCGGCATGCTAATTACATTGCCGGTTGCCAAATTGCATTATCTCTTATAGTTTCCGAGATATGGACTATCGATAATTTACACCTTAGGCTCTGCTTCTAACTTGGGCCCAAATTGTAAAATGGTCTTATCTATTGGCGATTTCGTTCCAATTCACATTCCAAGTAATATTCGGCATGCTAATTACATTGCCGGTTGCCAAATTGCATTATCTCTTATAGTTTCCGAGATATGGACTATCGATAATTTACACCTTAGGCTCTGCTTCTAACTTGGGCCCAAATTGTAAAATGGTCTTATCTATTGGCGATTTCGTTCCAATTCACATTCCAAGTAATATTCGGCATGCTAATTACATTGCCGGTTGCCAAATTGAATTATCTCTTATAGTTTCCGAGATATGGACTATCGATAATTTACACCTTAGGCTCTGCTTCTAACTTGGGCAAAAATTGTAAAATGGTCTTATCTATTGGCGATTTCGTCCCAATTCACATTCCAAGTGATATTCGGCATGCTAATTACATTGCCGGTTGCGAAATTGCATTACCTCTTATAGTTTCCGAGATATGGACTATCAATAATTTACACCTTAGGCTCTGCTTCTAACTTGGGCCCAAATTGTAAAATGGTCTTATCTATTGGCGATTTCGTTCCAATTCACATTCCAAGTAATATTCGGCATGCTAATTACATTGCCGGTTGCCAAATTGCATTATCTCTTATAGTTTCCGAGATATGGACTATCGATAATTTACACCTTAGGCTCTGCTTCTAACTTGGGCCCAAATTGTAAAATGGCCTTATCTATTGGCGATTTCGTTCCAATTCACATTCCAAGTAATATTCGGCATGCTAATTACATTGCCGGTTGCCAAATTGAATTATCTCTTATAGTTTCCGAGATATGGACTATCGATAATTTACACCTTAGGCTCTGCTTCTAACTCGGGCCCAAATTGTAAAATGGTCTTACCTTTTGGCGATTTCGTTCCAATTCACATTCCAAGTAATATTCGGCATGTTAATTACATTGCCGGTTGCCAAATTGCATTATCTCTTATAGTTTCCGAGATATGGACTATCGATAATTTACACCTTAGGCTCTGCTTCTAACTTGGGCCCAAATTGTAAAATGGTCTTATCTATTGGCGATTTCGTTCCAATTCACATTCCAAGTAATATTCGGCATGCTAATTACATTGCCGGTTGCCAAATTGCATTATCTCTTATAGTTTCCGAGATATGGACTATCGATAATTTACACCTTAGGCTCTGCTTCTAACTTGGGCCCAAATTGTAAAATGGTCTTATCTATTGGCGATTTCGTCCCAATTCACATTCCAAGTGATATTCGGCATGCTAATTACATTGCCGGTTGCGAAATTGCATTATCTCTTATAGTTTCCGAGATATGGACTATCAATAATTTACACCTTAGGCTCTGCTTATAACTTGGGCCCAAATTGTAAAATGGTCTTATCTATTGGCGATTTCGTTCCAATTCACATTCCAAGTAATATTCGGCATGCTAATTACATTGCCGGTTGCCAAATTGCATTATCTCTTATAGTTTCCGAGATATTGACTATCGATAATTTACACCTTAGGCTCTGCTTCTAACTTGGGCCCAAATTGTAAAATGGTCTTATCTATTGGCGATTTAGTTGCAATTCACATTCCAAGTAATATTCGGCATGCTAATTACATTGCCGGCTGCCAAATTGCATTGTCTCTTATAGTTTCCGAGATATGGACTATCGATAATTTACACCTTAGGCTCTGCTTCTAACTTGGGCCCAAATTGTAAAATGGTCTTATCTATTGGCGATTTCGTTCCAATTCACATTCCAAGTAATATTCGGCATGCTAATTACATTGCCGGTTGCCAAAATGCATTATCTCTTATAGTTTCCGAGATATGGACTATCGATAATTTACACCTTAGGCTCTGCTTCTAACTTGGGCCCAAATTGTAAAATGGTCTTATCTATTGGCGATTTCGTTCCAATTCACACTCCAAGTAATATTCGGCATGCTAATTACATTGCCGGTTGCGAAATTGCATTATCTCTTATAGTTTCCGAGATATGGACTATCGATAATTTACACCTTAGGCTCTGCTTCTAACTTGGGCCCAAATTGTAAAATGGTCTTATCTATTGGCGATTTCGTTCCAATTCACATTCCAAGTAATATTCGGCATGCTAATTACATTGCCGGTTGCCAAATTGCATTATCTCTTATAGTTTCCGAGATATGGACTATCGATAATTTACACCTTAGGCTCTGCTTCTAACTTGGGCCCAAATTGTAAAATGGTCTTATCTATTGGCGATTTCATTCCAATTCACATTCCAAGTAATATTCGGCATGCTAATTACATTGCCGGTTGCCAAATTGCATTATCTCTTATAGTTTCCGAGATATGGACTATCGATAATTTACACCTTAGGCTCTGCTTCTAACTTGGGCCCAAATTGTAAAATGGTCTTATCTATTGGCGATTTCGTTCCAATTCACACTCCAAGTAATATTCGGCATGCTAATTACATTGCCGGTTGCGAAATTGCATTATCTCTTATAGTTTCCGAGATATGGACTATCGATAATTTACACCTTAGGCTCTGCTTCTAACTTGGGCCCAAATTGTAAAATGGTCTTATCTATTGGCGATTTCGTTCCAATTCACATTCCAAGTAATATTCGGCATGCTAATTACATTGCCGGTTGCCAAATTGCATTATCTCTTATAGTTTCCGAGATATGGACTATCGATAATTTACACCTTAGGCTCTGCTTCTAACTTGGGCCCAAATTGTAAAATGGTCTTATCTATTGGCGATTTCGTCCCAATTCACATTCCAAGTGATATTCGGCATGCTAATTACATTGCCTTTTGCGAAATTGCATTATCTCTTATAGTTTCCGAGATATGGACTATCAATAATTTACACCTTAGGCTCTGCTTCTAACTTGGGCCCAAATTGTAAAATGGTCTTATCTATTGGCGATTTCGTTCCAATTCACATTCCAAGTAATATTCGGCATGCTAATTACATTGCCGGTTGCCAAATTGCATTATCTCTTATAGTTTCCGAGATATGGACTATCGATAATTTACACCTTAGGCTCTGCTTCTAACTTGGGCTCAAATTGTAAAATGGTCTTATCTATTGGCGATTTCGTTCCAATTCACATTCCAAGTAATATTCGGCATGCTAATTACATTGCCGGTTGCCAAATTGAATTATCTCTTATAGTTTCCGAGATATGTACTATCGATAATTTACACCTTAGGCTCTGCTTCTAACTTGGGCCCAAATTGTAAAATGGTCTTACCTATTGGCGATTTCGTTCCAATTCACATTCCAAGTAATATTCGGCATGCTAATTACATTGCCGGTTGCCAAATTGCATTATCTCTTATAGTTTCCGAGATATGGACTATCGATAATTTACACCTTAGGCTCTGCTTCTAACTTGGGCCCAAATTGTAAAATGGTCTTATCTATTGGCGATTTCGTTCCAATTCACATTCCAAGTAATATTCGGCATGCTAATTACATTGCCGGTTGCCAAATTGCATTATCTCTTATAGTTTCCGAGATATGGACTATCGATAATTTACACCTTAGGCTCTGCTTCTAACTTGGGCCCAAATTGTAAAATGGTCTTATCTATTGGCGATTTCGTCCCAATTCACATTCCAAGTGATATTCGGCATGCTAATTACATTGCCGGTTGCGAAATTGCATTATCTCTTATAGTTTCCGAGAAATGGACTATCAATAATTTACACCTTAGGCTCTGCTTCTAACTTGGGCCCAAATTGTAAAATGGTCTTATCTATTGGCGATTTCGTTCCAATTCACATTCCAAGTAATATTCGGCATGCTAATTACATTGCCGGTTGCCAAATTGCATTATCTCTTATAGTTTCCGAGATATGGACTATCGATAATTTACACCTTTGGCTCTGCTTCTAACTTGGGCCCAAATTGTAAAATGGTCTTATCTATTGGCGATTTCGTTCCAATTCACATTCCAAGTAATATTCGGCATGCTAATTACATTGCCGGTTGCCAAATTGCATTATCTCTTATAGTTTCCGAGATATGGACTATCGATAATTTACACCTTAGGCTCTGCTTCTAACTTGGGCCCAAATTGTAAAATGGTCTTATCTATTGGCGATTTCGTTCCAATTCACATTCCAAGTAATATGCGGCATGCTAATTACATTGCCGGTTGCCAAATTGCATTATCTCTTATAGTTTCCGAGATATGGACTATCGATAATTTACACCATAGGCTCTGCTTCTAACTTGGGCCCAAATTGTAAAATGGTCTTATCTATTGGCGATTTCGTTCCAATTCACATTCCAAGTAATATTCGGCATGCTAATTACATTGCCGGTTGCCAAATTGCATTATCTCTTATAGTTTCCGAGATATGGACTATCGATAATTTACACCTTAGGCTCTGCTTCTAACTTGGGCCCAAATTGTAAAATGGTCTTATCTATTGGCGATTTCGTTCCAATTCACATTCCAAGTAATATTCGGCATGCTAATTACATTGCCGGTTGCCAAATTGCATTATCTCTTATAGTTTCCGAGATATGGACTATCGATAATTTACACCTTAGGCTCTGCTTCTAACTTGGGCCCAAATTGTAAAATGGTCTTATCTATTGGCGATTTCGTTCCAATTCACATTCCAAGTAATATTCGGCATGCTAATTACATTGCCGGTTGCCAAATTGAATTATCTCTTATAGTTTCCGAGATATGGACTATCGATAATTTACACCTTAGGCTCTGCTTCTAACTTGGGCCCAAATTGTAAAATGGTCTTACCTATTGGCGATTTCGTTCCAATTCACATTCCAAGTAATATTCGGCATGCTAATTACATTGCCGGTTGCCAAATTGCATTATCTCTTATAGTTTCCGAGATATGGACTATCGATAATTTACACCTTAGGCTCTGCTTCTAACTTGGGCCCAAATTGTAAAATGGTCTTATCTATTGGCGATTTCGTTCCAATTCACATTCCAAGTAATATTCGGCATGCTAATTACATTGCCGGTTGCCAAATTGCATTATCTCTTATAGTTTCCGAGATATGGACTATCGATAATTTACACCTTAGGCTCTGCTTCTAACTTGGGCCCAAATTGTAAAATGGTCTTATCTACTGGCGATTTCGTCCCAATTCACATTCCAAGTGATATTCGGCATGCTAATTACATTGCCGGTTGCCAAATTGCATTATCTCTTATAGTTTCCGAGATATGGACTATCGATAATTTACACCTTAGGCTCTGCTTCTAACTTGGGCCCAAATTGTAAAATGGTCTTATCTATTACCGATTTCGTTCCAATTCACACTCCAAGTAATATTCGGCATGCTAATTACATTGCCGGTTGCGAAATTGCATTATCTCTTATAGTTTCCGAGATATGGACTATCGATAATTTACACCTTAGGCTCTGCTTCTAACTTGGGCCCAAATTGTAAAATGGTCTTATCTATTGGCGATTTCGTTCCAATTCACATTCCAAGTAATATTCGGCATGCTAATTACATTGCCGGTTGCCAAATTGCATTATCTCTTATAGTTTCCGAGATATGGACTATCGATAATTTACACCTTAGGCTCTGCTTCTAACTTGGGCCCAAATTGTAAAATGGTCTTATCTATTGGCGATTTCGTTCCAATTCACATTCCAAGTAATATTCGGCATGCTAATTACATTGCCGGTTGCCAAATTGCATTATCTCTTATAGTTTCCGAGATATGGACTATCGATAATTTACACCTTAGGCTCTGCTTCTAACTTGGGCAAAAATTGTAAAATGGTCTTATCTATTGGCGATTTCGTCCCAATTCACATTCCAAGTGATATTCGGCATGCTAATTACATTGCCGGTTGCGAAATTGCATTACCTCTTATAGTTTCCGAGATATGGACTATCAATAATTTACACCTTAGGCTCTGCTTCTAACTTGGGCCCAAATTGTAAAATGGTCTTATCTATTGGCGATTTCGTTCCAATTCACATTCCAAGTAATATTCGGCATGCTAATTACATTGCCGGTTGCCAAATTGCATTATCTCTTATAGTTTCCGAGATATGGACTATCGATAATTTACACCTTAGGCTCTGCTTCTAACTTGGGCCCAAATTGTAAAATGGTCTTATCTATTGGCGATTTCGTTCCAATTCACATTCCAAGTAATATTCGGCATGCTAATTACATTGCCGGTTGCCAAATTGAATTATCTCTTATAGTTTCCGAGATATGGACTATCGATAATTTACACCTTAGGCTCTGCTTCTAACTTGGGCCCAAATTGTAAAATGGTCTTACCTATTGGCGATTTCGTTCCAATTCACATTCCAAGTAATATTCGGCATGTTAATTACATTGCCGGTTGCCAAATTGCATTATTTCTTATAGTTTCCGAGATATGGACTATCGATAATTTACACCTTAGGCTCTGCTTCTAACTTGGGCCCAAATTGTAAAATGGTCTTATCTATTGGCGATTTCGTTCCAATTCACATTCCAAGTAATATTCGGCATGCTAATTACATTGCCGGTTGCCAAATTGCATTATCTCTTATAGTTTCCGAGATATGGACTATCGA
This sequence comes from Rhynchophorus ferrugineus, assembly GCF_030347505.1. NCBI lineage: Eukaryota > Metazoa > Arthropoda > Insecta > Coleoptera > Curculionidae > Rhynchophorus > Rhynchophorus ferrugineus. The sequence continues at coordinate 48,197 of NW_027472805.1, read as the reverse complement.
TAATTTACACCTTAGGCTCTGCTTCTAACTTGGGCCCAAATTGTAAAATGGTCTTATCTATTGGCGATTTCGTCCCAATTCACATTCCAAGTGATATTCGGCATGCTAATTACATTGCCGGTTGCGAAATTGCATTATCTCTTATAGTTTCCGAGATATGGACTATCAATAATTTACACCTTAGGCTCTGCTTCTAACTTGGGCCCAAATTGTAAAATGGTCTTATCTATTGGCGATTTCGTTCCAATTCACATTCCAAGTAATATTCGGCATGCTAATTACATTGCCGGTTGCCAAATTGCATTATCTCTTATAGTTTCCGAGATATGGACTATCGATAATTTACACCTTAGGCTCTGCTTCTAACTTGGGCCCAAATTGTAAAATGGTCTTATCTATTTGCGATTTAGTTGCAATTCACATTCCAAGTAATATTCGGCATGCTAATTACATTGCCGGCTGCCAAATTGCATTGTCTCTTATAGTTTCCGAGATATGGACTATCGATAATTTACACCTTAGGCTCTGCTTCTAACTTGGGCCCAAATTGTAAAATGGTCTTATCTATTGGCGATTTCGTTCCAATTCACATTCCAAGTAATATTCGGCATGCTAATTACATTGCCGGTTGCCAAAATGCATTATCTCTTATAGTTTCCGAGATATGGACTATCGATAATTTACACCTTAGGCTCTGCTTCTAACTTGGGCCCAAATTGTAAAATGGTCTTATCTATTGGCGATTTCGTTCCAATTCACACTCCAAGTAATATTCGGCATGCTAATTACATTGCCGGTTGCGAAATTGCATTATCTCTTATAGTTTCCGAGATATGGACTATCGATAATTTACACCTTAGGCTCTGCTTCTAACTTGGGCCCAAATTGTAAAATGGTCTTATCTATTGGCGATTTCGTTCCAATTCACATTCCAAGTAATATTCGGCATGCTAATTACATTGCCGGTTGCCAAATTGCATTATCTCTTATAGTTTCCGAGATATGGACTATCGATAATTTACACCTTAGGCTCTGCTTCTAACTTGGGCCCAAATTGTAAAATGGCCTTATCTATTGGCGATTTCGTTCCAATTCACATTCCAAGTAATATTCGGCATGCTAATTACATTGCCGGTTGCCAAATTGCATTATCTCTTATAGTTTCCGAGATATGGACTATCGATAATTTACACCTTAGGCTCTGCTTCTAACTTGGGCCCAAATTGTAAAATGGTCTTATCTATTGGCGATTTCGTTCCAATTCACACTCCAAGTAATATTCGGCATGCTAATTACATTGCCGGTTGCGAAATTGCATTATCTCTTATAGTTTCCGAGATATGGACTATCGATAATTTACACCTTAGGCTCTGCTTCTAACTTGGGCCCAAATTGTAAAATGGTCTTATCTATTGGCGATTTCGTTCCAATTCACATTCCAAGTAATATTCGGCATGCTAATTACATTGCCGGTTGCCAAATTGCATTATCTCTTATAGTTTCCGAGATATGGACTATCGATAATTTACACCTTAGGCTCTGCTTCTAACTTGGGCCCAAATTGTAAAATGGTCTTATCTATTGGCGATTTCGTTCCAATTCACATTCCAAGTAATATTCGGCATGCTAATTACATTGCCGGTTGCCAAATTGCATTATCTCTTATAGTTTCCGAGATATGGACTATCGATAATTTACACCTTAGGCTCTGCTTCTAACTTGGGCCCAAATTGTAAAATGGTCTTATCTATTGGCGATTTCGTCCCAATTCACATTCCAAGTGATATTCGGCATGCTAATTACATTGCCGGTTGCGAAATTGCATTATCTCTTATAGTTTCCGAGATATGGACTATCAATAATTTACACCTTAGGCTCTGCTTCTAACTTGGGCCCAAATTGTAAAATGGTCTTATCTATTGGCGATTTCGTTCCAATTCACATTCCAAGTAATATTCGGCATGCTAATTACATTGCCGGTTGCCAAATTGCATTATCTCTTATAGTTTCCGAGATATGGACTATCGATAATTTACACCTTAGGCTCTGCTTCTAACTTGGGCTCAAATTGTAAAATGGTCTTATCTATTGGCGATTTCGTTCCAATTCACATTCCAAGTAATATTCGGCATGCTAATTACATTGCCGGTTGCCAAATTGAATTATCTCTTATAGTTTCCGAGATATGTACTATCGATAATTTACACCTTAGGCTCTGCTTCTAACTTGGGCCCAAATTGTAAAATGGTCTTACCTATTGGCGATTTCGTTCCAATTCACATTCCAAGTAATATTCGGCATGCTAATTACATTGCCGGTTGCCAAATTGCATTATCTCTTATAGTTTCCGAGATATGGACTATCGATAATTTACACCTTAGGCTCTGCTTCTAACTTGGGCCCAAATTGTAAAATGGTCTTATCTATTGGCGATTTCGTTCCAATTCACATTCCAAGTAATATTCGGCATGCTAATTACATTGCCGGTTGCCAAATTGCATTATCTCTTATAGTTTCCGAGATATGGACTATCGATAATTTACACCTTAGGCTCTGCTTCTAACTTGGGCCCAAATTGTTAAATGGTCTTATCTATTGGCGATTTCGTCCCAATTCACATTCCAAGTGATATTCGGCATGCTAATTACATTGCCGGTTGCGAAATTGCATTATCTCTTATAGTTTCCGAGAAATGGACTATCAATAATTTACACCTTAGGCTCTGCTTCTAACTTGGGCCCAAATTGTAAAATGGTCTTATCTATTGGCGATTTCGTTCCAATTCACATTCCAAGTAATATTCGGCATGCTAATTACATTGCCGGTTGCCAAATTGCATTATCTCTTATAGTTTCCGAGATATGGACTATCGATAATTTACACCTTTGGCTCTGCTTCTAACTTGGGCCCAAATTGTAAAATGGTCTTATCTATTGGCGATTTCGTTCCAATTCACATTCCAAGTAATATTCGGCATGCTAATTACATTGCCGGTTGCCAAATTGCATTATCTCTTATAGTTTCCGAGATATGGACTATCGATAATTTACACCTTAGGCTCTGCTTCTAACTTGGGCCCAAATTGTAAAATGGTCTTATCTATTGGCGATTTCGTTCCAATTCACATTCCAAGTAATATGCGGCATGCTAATTACATTGCCGGTTGCCAAATTGCATTATCTCTTATAGTTTCCGAGATATGGACTATCGATAATTTACACCGTAGGCTCTGCTTCTAACTTGGGCCCAAATTGTAAAATGGTCTTATCTATTGGCGATTTCGTTCCAATTCACATTCCAAGTAATATTCGGCATGCTAATTACATTGCCGGTTGCCAAATTGCATTATCTCTTATAGTTTCCGAGATATGGACTATCGATAATTTACACCTTAGGCTCTGCTTCTAACTTGGGCCCAAATTGTAAAATGGTCTTATCTATTGGCGATTTCGTTCCAATTCACATTCCAAGTAATATTCGGCATGCTAATTACATTGCCGGTTGCCAAATTGAATTATCTCTTATAGTTTCCGAAATATGGACTATCGATAATTTACACCTTAGGCTCTGCTTCTAACTTGGGCCCAAATTGTAAAATGGTCTTACCTATTGGCGATTTCGTTCCAATTCACATTCCAAGTAATATTCGGCATGCTAATTACATTGCCGGTTGCCAAATTGCATTATCTCTTATAGTTTCCGAGATATGGACTATCGATAATTTACACCTTAGGCTCTGCTTCTAACTTGGGCCCAAATTGTAAAATGGTCTTATCTATTGGCGATTTCGTTCCAATTCACATTCCAAGTAATATTCGGCATGCTAATTACATTGCCGGTTGCCAAATTGCATTATCTCTTATAGTTTCCGAGATATGGACTATCGATAATTTACACCTTAGGCTCTGCTTCTAACTTGGGCCCAAATTGTAAAATGGTCTTATCTACTGGCGATTTCGTCCCAATTCACATTCCAAGTGATATTCGGCATGCTAATTACATTGCCGGTTGCGAAATTGCATTATCTCTTATAGTTTCCGAGATATGGACTATCAATAATTTACACCTTAGGCTCTGCTTCTAACTTGGGCCCAAATTGTAAAATGGTCTTATCTATTGGCGATTTCGTTCCAATTCACATTCCAAGTAATATTCGGCATGCTAATTACATTGCCGGTTGCCAAATTGCATTATCTCTTATAGTTTCCGAGATATGGACTATCGATAATTTACACCTTAGGCTCTGCTTCTAACTTGGGCCCAAATTGTAAAATGGTCTTATCTATTGGCGATTTCGTTCCAATTCACATTCCAAGTAATATTCGGCATGCTAATTACATTGCCGGTTGCCAAATTGCATTATCTCTTATAGTTTCCGAGATATGGACTATCGATAATTTACACCTTAGGCTCTGCTTCTAACTTGGGCCCAAATTGTAAAATGGTCTTATCTATTGGCGATTTCGTTCCAATTCACATTCCAAGTAATATTCGGCATGCTAATTACATTGCCGGTTGCCAAATTGCATTATCTCTTATAGTTTCCGAGATATGGACTATCGATAATTTACACCTTAGGCTCTGCTTCTAACTTGGGCCCAAATTGTAAAATGGTCTTATCTATTGGCGATTTCGTTCCAATTCACATTCCAAGTAATATTCGGCATGCTAATTACATTGCCGGTTGCCAAATTGCATTATCTCTTATAGTTTCCGAGATATGGACTATCGATAATTTACACCTTAGGCTCTGCTTCTAACTTGGGCCCAAATTGTAAAATGGTCTTATCTATTGGCGATTTCGTTCCAATTCACACTCCAAGTAATATTCGGCATGCTAATTACATTGCCGGTTGCGAAATTGCATTATCTCTTATAGTTTCCGAGATATGGACTATCGATAATTTACACCTTAGGCTCTGCTTCTAACTTGGGCCCAAATTGTAAAATGGTCTTATCTATTGGCGATTTCGTTCCAATTCACATTCCAAGTAATATTCGGCATGCTAATTACATTGCCGGTTGCCAAATTGCATTATCTCTTATAGTTTCCGAGATATGGACTATCGATAATTTACACCTTAGGCTCTGCTTCTAACTTGGGCCCAAATTGTAAAATGGTCTTATCTTTTGGCGATTTAGTTGCAATTCACATTCCAAGTAATATTCGGCATGCTAATTACATTGCCGGATGCCAAATTGCAATATCTCTTATAGTTTCCGAGATATGGACTATCGATAATTTACACCTTAGGCTCTTCTTCTAACTTGGGCCCAAATTGTAAAATGGTCTTATCTATTGGCGATTTCGTTCCAATTCACACTCCAAGTAATATTCGGCATGCTAATTACATTGCCGGTTGCGAAATTGCATTATCTCTTATAGTTTCCGAGATATGGACTATCGATAATTTACACCTTAGGCTCTGCTTCTAACTTGGGCCCAAATTGTAAAATGGTCTTATCTATTGGCGATTTCGTTCCAATTCACATTCCAAGTAATATTCGGCATGCTAATTACATTGCCGGTTGCCAAATTGCATTATCTCTTATAGTTTCCGAGATATGGACTATCGATAATTTACACCTTAGGCTCTGCTTCTAACTTGGGCCCAAATTGTAAAATGGTCTTATCTTTTGGCGATTTAGTTGCAATTCACATTCCAAGTAATATTCGGCATGCTAATTACATTGCCGGTTGCCAAATTGCAATATCTCTTATAGTTTCCGAGATATGGACTATCGATAATTTACACCTTAGGCTCTGCTTCTAACTTGGGCCCAAATTGTAAAATGGTCTTATCTATTGGCGATTTCGTTCCAATTCACATTCCAAGTAATATTCGGCATGCTAATTACATTGCCGGTTGCCAAATTGCATTATCTCTCATAGTTTCCGAGATATGGACTATCGATAATTTACACCTTAGGCTCTGCTTCTAACTTGGGCCCAAATTGTAAAATGGTCTTATCAATTGGCGATTTCGTTCCAATTCACATTCCAAGTAATATTCGGCATGCTAATTACATTGCCGGTTGCCAAATTGCATTATCTCTTATAGTTTCCGAGATATGGACTATCGATAATTTACACCTTAGGCTCTGCTTCTAACTTGGGCCCAAATTGTAAAATGGTCTTATCTATTGGCGATTTAGTTGCAATTCACATTCCAAGTAATATTCGGCATGCTAATTACATTGCCGGTTGCCAAATTGCATTATCTCTTATAGTTTCCGAGATATGGACTATCGATAATTTACACCTTAGGCTCTGCTTCTAACTTGGGCCCAAATTGTAAAATGGTCTTATCTATTGGCGATTTCGTTCCAATTCACATTCCAAGTAATATTCGGCATGCTAATTACATTGCCGGTTGCGAAATTGCATTATCTCTTATAGTTTCCGAGATATGGACTATCAATAATTTACACCTTAGGCTCTGCTTCTAACTTGGGCCCAAATTGTAAAATTGTCTTATCTATTGGCGATTTCGTTCCAATTCACATTCCAAGTAATATTCGGCATGCTAATTACATTGCCGGTTGCCAAATTGCATTATCTCTTATAGTTTCCGAGATATGGACTATCGATAATTTACACCTTAGGCTCTGCTTCTAACTTGGGCCCAAATTGTAAAATGGTCTTATCTATTGGCGATTTCGTTCCAATTCACATTCCAAGTAATATTCGGCATGCTAATTACATTGCCGGTTGCCAAATTGCATTATCTCTTATAGTTTCCGAGATATGGACTATCGATAATTTACACCTTAGGCTCTGCTTCTAACTTGGGCCCAAATTGTAAAATGGTCTTATCTATTGGCGATTTCGTTCCAATTCACACTACAAGTAATATTCGGCATGCTAATTACATTGCCGGTTGCGAAATTGCATTATCTCTTATAGTTTCCGAGATATGGACTATCGATAATTTACACCTTAGGCTCTGCTTCTAACTTGGGCCCAAATTGTAAAATGGTCTTATCTATTGGCGATTTCGTTCCAATTCACATTCCAAGTAATATTCGGCATGCTAATTACATTGCCGGTTGCCAAATTGCATTATCTCTTATAGTTTCCGAGATATGGACTATCGATAATTTACACCTTAGGCTCTGCTTCTAACTTGGGCCCAAATTGTAAAATGGTCTTATCTATTGGCGATTTCGTTCCAATTCACATTCCAAGTAATATTCGGCATGCTAATTACATTGCCGGTTGCCAAATTGCATCATCTCTTATAGTTTCCGAGATATGGACTATCGATAATTTACACCTTAGGCTCTGCTTCTAACTTGGGCCCAAATTGTAAAATGGTCTTATCTATTGGCGATTTCGTCCCAATTCACATTCCAAGTGATATTCGGCATGCTAATTACATTGCCGGTTGCGAAATTGCATTATCTCTTATAGTTTCCGAGATATGGACTATCAATAATTTACACCTTAGGCTCTGCTTCTAACTTGGGCCCAAATTGTAAAATGGTCTTATCTATTGGCGATTTCGTACCAATTCACATTCCAAGTAATATTCGGCATGCTAATTATATTGCCGGTTGCCAAATTGCATTATCTCTTATAGTTTCCGAGATATGGACTATCGATAATTTACACCTTAGGCTCTGCTTCTAACTTGGGCCCAAATTGTAAAATGGTCTTATCTATTGGCGATTTCGTTCCAATTCACATTCCAAGTAATATTCGGCATGCTAATTACATTGCCGGTTGCCAAATTGCATTATCTCTTATAGTTTCCGAGATATGGACTATCGATAATTTACACCTTAGGCTCTGCTTCTAACTTGGGCCCAAATTGTAAAATGGTCTTATCTATTGGCGATTTCGTTCCAATTCACATTCCAAGTATTATTCGGCATGCTAATTACATTGCTGGTTGCCAAATTGCATTATCTCTTATAGTTTCCGAGATATGGACTATCGATAATTTACACCTTAGGCTCTGCTTCTAACTTGGGCCCAAATTGTAAAATGGTCTTATCTATTGGCGATTTAGTTGCAATTCACATTCCAAGTAATATTCGGCATGCTAATTACATTGCCGGTTGCCAAATTGCATTATCTCTTATAGCTTCCGAGATATGGACTATCGATAATTTACACCTTAGGCTCTGCTTCTAACTTGGGCCCAAATTGTAAAATGGTCTTATCTATTGGCGCTTTCGTTCCAATTCACACTCCAAGTAATATTCGGCATGCTAATTACATTGCCGGTTGCGAAATTGCATTATCTCTTATAGTTTCCGAGATATGGACTATCGATAATTTACACCTTAGGCTCTGCTTCTAACTTGGGCCCAAATTTTAAAATGGTCTTATTTATTGGCGATTTCGTTCCAATTCACATTCCAAGTAATATTCGGCATGCTAATTACATTGCCGGTTGCCAAATTGCATTATCTCTTATAGTTTCCGAGATATGGACTATCGATAATTTACACCTTAGGCTCTGCTTCTAACTTGGGCCCAAATTGTAAAATGGTCTTATCTATTGGCGATTTCGTTCCAATTCACATTCCAAGTAATATTCGGCATGCTAATTACATTGCCGTTTGCCAAATTGCATTATCTCTTATAGTTTCCGAGATATGGACTATCGATAATTTACACCTTAGGCTCTGCTTCTAACTTGGGCCCAAATTGTAAAATGGTCTTATCTATTGGCGATGTCGTCCCAATTCACATTCCAAGTGATATTCGGCATGCTAATTACATTGCCGGTTGCGAAATTGCATTATCACTTATAGTTTCCGAGATATGGACTATCAATAATTTACACCTTAGGCTCTGCTTCTAACTTGGGCCCAAATTGTAAAATGGTCTTATCTATTGGCGATTTCGTTCCAATTCACATTCCAAGTAATATTCGGCATGCTATTTACATTGCCGGTTGCCAAATTGCATTATCTCTTATAGTTTCCGAGATATGGACTATCGATAATTTACACCTTAGGCTCTGCTTCTAACTTGGGCCCAAATTGTAAAATGGTCTTATCTATTGGCGATTTCGTTCCAATTCACATTCCAAGTAATATTCGGCATGCTAATTACATTGCCGGTTGCCAAATTGCATTATCTCTTATAGTTTCCGAGATATGGACTATCGATAATTTACACCTTAGGCTCTGCTTCTAACTTGGGCCCAAATTGTAAAATGGTCTTATCTATTGACGATTTCGTTCCAATTCACATTCCAAGTAATATTCGGCATGCTAATTACATTGCCGGTTGCCAAATTGCATTATCTCTTATAGTTTCCGAGATATGGACTATCGATAATTTACACCTTAGGCTCTGCTTCTAACTTGGGCCCAAATTGTAAAATGGCCTTATCTATTGGCGATTTCGTCCCAATTCACATTCCAAGTAATATTCGCCATGCTAATTACATTGCCGGTTGCGAAATTGCATTATCTCTTATAGTTTCAGAGATATGGACTATCGATAATTTACACCTTAGGCTCTGCTTCTAACTTGGGCCCAAATTGTAAAATGGTCTTATCTATTGGCAATTTCGTTCCAATTCACATTCCAAGTAATATTCGGCATGCTAATTACATTGCCGGTTGCCAAATTGCATTATCTCTTATAGTTTCCGAGATATAGACTATCGATAATTTACACCTTAGGCTCTGCTTCTAACTTGGGCCCAAATTGTAAAATGGTCTTATCTATTGGCGATTTCGTTCCAATTCACATTCCAAGTAATATTCGGCATGCTAATTACATTGTCGGTTGCCAAATTGCATTAACTCTTATAGTTTCCGAGATATGGACTATCGAAAATTTACACCTTAGGCTCTGCTTCTAACTTGGGCCCAAATTGTAAAATGGTCTTATCTATTGGCGATTTCGTTCCAATTCACATTCCAAGTAATATTCGGCATGCTAATTACATTGCCGGTTGCCAAATTGCATTATCTCTTATAGTTTACGAGATATGGACTATCGATAATTTACACCATAGGCTCTGCTTCTAACTTGGGCCCAAATTGTAAAATGGTCTTATCTATTGGCGATTTCGTTCCAATTCACATTCCAAGTAATATTCGGCATGCTAATTACATTGCCGGTTGCCAAATTGCATTATCTCTTATAGTTTCCGAGATATGGACTATCGATAATTTACACCTTAGGCTCTGCTTCTAACTTGGGCCCAAATTGTAAAATGGTCTTATCTATTGGCGATTTCGTTCCAATTCACATTCCAAGTAATATTCGGCATGCTAATTACATTGCCGGTTGCCAAATTGCATTATCTCTTATAGTTTCCGAGATATGGACTATCGATAATTTACACCTTAGGCTCTGCTTCTAACTTGGGCCCAAATTGTAAAATGGTCTTATCTATTGGCGATTTCGTTCCAATTCACATTCCAAGTAATATTCGGCATGCTAATTACATTGCCGGTTGCCAAATTGAATTATCTCTTATAGTTTCCGAGAAATGGACTATCAATAATTTACACCTTAGGCTCTGCTTCTAACTTGGGCCCAAATTGTAAAATGGTCTTATCTATTGGCGATTTCGTCCCAATTCACATTCCAAGTGATATTCGGCATGCTAATTACATTGCCGGTTGCGAAATTGCATTATCTCTTATAGTTTCCGAGAAATGGACTATCAATAATTTACACCTTAGGCTCTGCTTCTAACTTGGGCCCAAATTGTAAAATGGTCTTATCTATTGGCGATTTCGTTCCAATTCACATTCCAAGTAATATTCGGCATGCTAATTACATTGCCGGTTGCCAAATTGCATTATCTCTTATAGTTTCCGAGATATGGACTATCGATAATTTACACCTTTGGCTCTGCTTCTAACTTGGGCCCAAATTGTAAAATGGTCTTATCTATTGGCGATTTCGTTCCAATTCACATTCCAAGTAATATTCGGCATGCTAATTACATTGCCGGTTGCCAAATTGCATTATCTCTTATAGTTTCCGAGATATGGACTATCGATAATTTACACCTTAGGCTCTGCTTCTAACTTGGGCCCAAATTGTAAAATGGTCTTATCTATTGGCGATTTCGTTCCAATTCACATTCCAAGTAATATGCGGCATGCTAATTACATTGCCGGTTGCCAAATTGCATTATCTCTTATAGTTTCCGAGATATGGACTATCGATAATTTACACCATAGGCTCTGCTTCTAACTTGGGCCCAAATTGTAAAATGGTCTTATCTATTGGCGATTTCGTTCCAATTCACATTCCAAGTAATATTCGGCATGCTAATTACATTGCCGGTTGCCAAATTGCATTATCTCTTATAGTTTCCGAGATATGGACTATCGATAATTTACACCTTAGGCTCTGCTTCTAACTTGGGCCCAAATTGTAAAATGGTCTTATCTATTGGCGATTTCGTTCCAATTCACATTCCAAGTAATATTCGGCATGCTAATTACATTGCCGGTTGCCAAATTGCATTATCTCTTATAGTTTCCGAGATATGGACTATCGATAATTTACACCTTAGGCTCTGCTTCTAACTTGGGCCCAAATTGTAAAATGGTCTTATCTATTGGCGATTTCGTTCCAATTCACATTCCAAGTAATATTCGGCATGCTAATTACATTGCCGGTTGCCAAATTGAATTATCTCTTATAGTTTCCGAGATATGGACTATCGATAATTTACACCTTAGGCTCTGCTTCTAACTTGGGCCCAAATTGTAAAATGGTCTTACCTATTGGCGATTTCGTTCCAATTCACATTCCAAGTAATATTCGGCATGCTAATTACATTGCCGGTTGCCAAATTGCATTATCTCTTATAGTTTCCGAGATATGGACTATCGATAATTTACACCTTAGGCTCTGCTTCTAACTTGGGCCCAAATTGTAAAATGGTCTTATCTATTGGCGATTTCGTTCCAATTCACATTCCAAGTAATATTCGGCATGCTAATTACATTGCCGGTTGCCAAATTGCATTATCTCTTATAGTTTCCGAGATATGGACTATCGATAATTTACACCTTAGGCTCTGCTTCTAACTTGGGCCCAAATTGTAAAATGGTCTTATCTATTGGCGATTTCGTTCCAATTCACATTCCAAGTAATATTCGGCATGCTAATTACATTGCCGGTTGCCAAATTGCATTATCTCTTATAGTTTCCGAGATATGGACTATCGATAATTTACACCTTAGGCTCTGCTTCTAACTTGGGCCCAAATTGTAAAATGGTCTTATCTATTGGCGATTTCGTTCCAATTCACATTCCAAGTAATATTCGGCATGCTAATTACATTGCCGGTTGCCAAATTGCATTATCTCTTATAGTTTCCGAGATATGGACTATCGATAATTTACACCTTAGGCTCTGCTTCTAACTTGGGCCCAAATTGTAAAATGGTCTTATCTATTGGCGATTTAGTTGCAATTCACATTCCAAGTAATATTCGGCATGCTAATTACATTGCCGGTTGCCAAATTGCATTATCTCTTATAGTTTCCGAGATATGGACTATCGATAATTTACACCTTAGGCTCTGCTTCTAACTTGGGCCCAAATTGTAAAATGGTCTTATCTATTGGCGATTTCGTTCCAATTCACATTCCAAGTAATATGCGGCATGCTAATTACATTGCCGGTTGCCAAATTGCATTATCTCTTATAGTTTCCGAGATATGGACTATCGATAATTTACACCATAGGCTCTGCTTCTAACTTGGGCCCAAATTGTAAAATGGTCTTATCTATTGGCGATTTCGTTCCAATTCACATTCCAAGTAATATTCGGCATGCTAATTACATTGCCGGTTGCCAAATTGCATTATCTCTTATAGTTTCCGAGATATGGACTATCGATAATTTACACCTTAGGCTCTGCTTCTAACTTGGGCCCAAATTGTAAAATGGTCTTATCTATTGGCGATTTCGTTCCAATTCACATTCCAAGTAATATTCGGCATGCTAATTACATTGCCGGTTGCCAAATTGCATTATCTCTTATAGTTTCCGAGATATGGACTATCGATAATTTACACCTTAGGCTCTGCTTCTAACTTGGGCCCAAATTGTAAAATGGTCTTATCTATTGGCGATTTCGTTCCAATTCACATTCCAAGTAATATTCGGCATGCTAATTACATTGCCGGTTGCCAAATTGAATTATCTCTTATAGTTTCCGAGATATGGACTATCGATAATTTACACCTTAGGCTCTGCTTCTAACTTGGGCCCAAATTGTAAAATGGTCTTACCTATTGGCGATTTCGTTCCAATTCACATTCCAAGTAATATTCGGCATGCTAATTACATTGCCGGTTGCCAAATTGCATTATCTCTTATAGTTTCCGAGATATGGACTATCGATAATTTACACCTTAGGCTCTGCTTCTAACTTGGGCCCAAATTGTAAAATGGTCTTATCTATTGGCGATTTCGTTCCAATTCACATTCCAAGTAATATTCGGCATGCTAATTACATTGCCGGTTGCCAAATTGCATTATCTCTTATAGTTTCCGAGATATGGACTATCGATAATTTACACCTTAGGCTCTGCTTCTAACTTGGGCCCAAATTGTAAAATGGTCTTATCTATTGGCGATTTCGTTCCAATTCACATTCCAAGTAATATTCGGCATGCTAATTACATTGCCGGTTGCCAAATTGCATTATCTCTTATAGTTTCCGAGATATGGACTATCGATAATTTACACCTTAGGCTCTGCTTCTAACTTGGGCCCAAATTGTAAAATGGTCTTATCTATTGGCGATTTCGTTCCAATTCACATTCCAAGTAATATTCGGCATGCTAATTACATTGCCGGTTGCCAAATTGCATTATCTCTTATAGTTTCCGAGATATGGACTATCGATAATTTACACCTTAGGCTCTGCTTCTAACTTGGGCCCAAATTGTAAAATGGTCTTATCTATTGGCGATTTAGTTGCAATTCACATTCCAAGTAATATTCGGCATGCTAATTACATTGCCGGTTGCCAAATTGCATTATCTCTTATAGTTTCCGAGATATGGACTATCGATAATTTACACCTTAGGCTCTGCTTCTAACTTGGGCCCAAATTGTAAAATGGTCTTATCTATTGGCGATTTCGTTCCAATTCACATTCCAAGTAATATTCGGCATGCTAATTACATTGCCGGTTGCGAAATTGCATTATCTCTTATAGTTTCCGAGATATGGACTATCAATAATTTACACCTTAGGCTCTGCTTCTAACTTGGGCCCAAATTGTAAAATTGTCTTATCTATTGGCGATTTCGTTCCAATTCACATTCCAAGTAATATTCGGCATGCTAATTACATTGCCGGTTGCCAAATTGCATTATCTCTTATAGTTTCCGAGATATGGACTATCGATAATTTACACCTTAGGCTCTGCTTCTAACTTGGGCCCAAATTGTAAAATGGTCTTATCTATTGGCCATTTCGTTCCAATTCACATTCCAAGTAATATTCGGCATGCTAATTACATTGCCGGTTGCCAAATTGCATTATCTCTTATAGTTTCCGAGATATGGACTATCGATAATTTACACCTTAGGCTCTGCTTCTAACTTGGGCCCAAATTGTAAAATGGTCTTATCTATTGGCGATTTCGTTCCAATTCACACTACAAGTAATATTCGGCATGCTAATTACATTGCCGGTTGCGAAATTGCATTATCTCTTATAGTTTCCGAGATATGGACTATCGATAATTTACACCTTAGGCTCTGCTTCTAACTTGGGCCCAAATTGTAAAATGGTCTTATCTATTGGCGATTTCGTTCCAATTCACATTCCAAGTAATATTCGGCATGCTAATTACATTGCCGGTTGCCAAATTGCATTATCTCTTATAGTTTCCGAGATATGGACTATCGATAATTTACACCTTAGGCTCTGCTTCTAACTTGGGCCCAAATTGTAAAATGGTCTTAACTATTGGCGATTTCGTTCCAATTCACATTCCAAGTAATATTCGGCATGCTAATTACATTGCCGGTTGCCAAATTGCATTATCTCTTATAGTTTCCGAGATATGGACTATCGATAATTTACACCTTAGGCTCTGCTTCTAACTTGGGCCCAAATTGTAAAATGGTCTTATCTATTGGCGATTTCGTTCCAATTCACATTCCAAGTAATATTCGGCATGCTAATTACATTGCCGGTTGCCAAATTGCATTATCTCTTATAGTTTCCGAGATATGGACTATCGATAATTTACACCTTAGGCTCTGCTTCTAACTTGGGCCCAAATTGTAAAATGGTCTTATCTATTGGCGATTTCGTTCCAATTCACACTACAAGTAATATTCGGCATGCTAATTACATTGCCGGTTGCGAAATTGCATTATCTCTTATAGTTTCCGAGATATGGACTATCGATAATTTACACCTTAGGCTCTGCTTCTAACTTGGGCCCAAATTGTAAAATGGTCTTATCTATTGGCGATTTCGTTCCAATTCACATTCCAAGTAATATTCGGCATGCTAATTACATTGCCGGTTGCCAAATTGCATTATCTCTTATAGTTTCCGAGATATGGACTATCGATAATTTACACCTTAGGCTCTGCTTCTAACTTGGGCCCAAATTGTAAAATGGTCTTATCTATTGGCGATTTCGTTCCAATTCACATTCCAAGTAATATTCGGCATGCTAATTACATTGCCGGTTGCCAAATTGCATCATCTCTTATAGTTTCCGAGATATGGACTATCGATAATTTACACCTTAGGCTCTGCTTCTAACTTGGGCCCAAATTGTAAAATGGTCTTATCTATTGGCGATTTCGTCCCAATTCACATTCCAAGTGATATTCGGCATGCTAATTACATTGCCGGTTGCGAAATTGCATTATCTCTTATAGTTTCCGAGATATGGACTATCAATAATTTACACCTTAGGCTCTGCTTCTAACTTGGGCCCAAATTGTAAAATGGTCTTATCTATTGGCGATTTCGTACCAATTCACATTCCAAGTAATATTCGGCATGCTAATTATATTGCCGGTTGCCAAATTGCATTATCTCTTATAGTTTCCGAGATATGGACTATCGATAATTTACACCTTAGGCTCTGCTTCTAACTTGGGCCCAAATTGTAAAATGGTCTTATCTATTGGCGATTTCGTTCCAATTCACATTCCAAGTAATATTCGGCATGCTAATTACATTGCCGGTTGCCAAATTGCATTATCTCTTATAGTTTCCGAGATATGGACTATCGATAATTTACACCTTAGGCTCTGCTTCTAACTTGGGCCCAAATTGTAAAATGGTCTTATCTATTGGCGATTTCGTTCCAATTCACATTCCAAGTATTATTCGGCATGCTAATTACATTGCTGGTTGCCAAATTGCATTATCTCTTATAGTTTCCGAGATATGGACTATCGATAATTTACACCTTAGGCTCTGCTTCTAACTTGGGCCCAAATTGTAAAATGGTCTTATCTATTGGCGATTTAGTTGCAATTCACATTCCAAGTAATATTCGGCATGCTAATTACATTGCCGGTTGCCAAATTGCATTATCTCTTATAGCTTCCGAGATATGGACTATCGATAATTTACACCTTAGGCTCTGCTTCTAACTTGGGCCCAAATTGTAAAATGGTCTTATCTATTGGCGCTTTCGTTCCAATTCACACTCCAAGTAATATTCGGCATGCTAATTACATTGCCGGTTGCGAAATTGCATTATCTCTTATAGTTTCCGAGATATGGACTATCGATAATTTACACCTTAGGCTCTGCTTCTAACTTGGGCCCAAATTTTAAAATGGTCTTATTTATTGGCGATTTCGTTCCAATTCACATTCCAAGTAATATTCGGCATGCTAATTACATTGCCGGTTGCCAAATTGCATTATCTCTTATAGTTTCCGAGATATGGACTATCGATAATTTACACCTTAGGCTCTGCTTCTAACTTGGGCCCAAATTGTAAAATGGTCTTATCTATTGGCGATTTCGTTCCAATTCACATTCCAAGTAATATTCGGCATGCTAATTACATTGCCGTTTGCCAAATTGCATTATCTCTTATAGTTTCCGAGATATGGACTATCGATAATTTACACCTTAGGCTCTGCTTCTAACTTGGGCCCAAATTGTAAAATGGTCTTATCTATTGGCGATGTCGTCCCAATTCACATTCCAAGTGATATTCGGCATGCTAATTACATTGCCGGTTGCGAAATTGCATTATCACTTATAGTTTCCGAGATATGGACTATCAATAATTTACACCTTAGGCTCTGCTTCTAACTTGGGCCCAAATTGTAAAATGGTCTTATCTATTGGCGATTTCGTTCCAATTCACATTCCAAGTAATATTCGGCATGCTATTTACATTGCCGGTTGCCAAATTGCATTATCTCTTATAGTTTCCGAGATATGGACTATCGATAATTTACACCTTAGGCTCTGCTTCTAACTTGGGCCCAAATTGTAAAATGGTCTTATCTATTGGCGATTTCGTTCCAATTCACATTCCAAGTAATATTCGGCATGCTAATTACATTGCCGGTTGCCAAATTGCATTATCTCTTATAGTTTCCGAGATATGGACTATCGATAATTTACACCTTAGGCTCTGCTTCTAACTTGGGCCCAAATTGTAAAATGGTCTTATCTATTGACGATTTCGTTCCAATTCACATTCCAAGTAATATTCGGCATGCTAATTACATTGCCGGTTGCCAAATTGCATTATCTCTTATAGTTTCCGAGATATGGACTATCGATAATTTACACCTTAGGCTCTGCTTCTAACTTGGGCCCAAATTGTAAAATGGCCTTATCTATTGGCGATTTCGTCCCAATTCACATTCCAAGTAATATTCGCCATGCTAATTACATTGCCGGTTGCGAAATTGCATTATCTCTTATAGTTTCAGAGATATGGACTATCGATAATTTACACCTTAGGCTCTGCTTCTAACTTGGGCCCAAATTGTAAAATGGTCTTATCTATTGGCAATTTCGTTCCAATTCACATTCCAAGTAATATTCGGCATGCTAATTACATTGCCGGTTGCCAAATTGCATTATCTCTTATAGTTTCCGAGATATAGACTATCGATAATTTACACCTTAGGCTCTGCTTCTAACTTGGGCCCAAATTGTAAAATGGTCTTATCTATTGGCGATTTCGTTCCAATTCACATTCCAAGTAATATTCGGCATGCTAATTACATTGTCGGTTGCCAAATTGCATTAACTCTTATAGTTTCCGAGATATGGACTATCGAAAATTTACACCTTAGGCTCTGCTTCTAACTTGGGCCCAAATTGTAAAATGGTCTTATCTATTGGCGATTTCGTTCCAATTCACATTCCAAGTAATATTCGGCATGCTAATTACATTGCCGGTTGCCAAATTGCATTATCTCTTATAGTTTACGAGATATGGACTATCGATAATTTACACCATAGGCTCTGCTTCTAACTTGGGCCCAAATTGTAAAATGGTCTTATCTATTGGCGATTTCGTTCCAATTCACATTCCAAGTAATATTCGGCATGCTAATTACATTGCCGGTTGCCAAATTGCATTATCTCTTATAGTTTCCGAGATATGGACTATCGATAATTTACACCTTAGGCTCTGCTTCTAACTTGGGCCCAAATTGTAAAATGGTCTTATCTATTGGCGATTTCGTTCCAATTCACATTCCAAGTAATATTCGGCATGCTAAT
Source organism: Rhynchophorus ferrugineus (assembly GCF_030347505.1). NCBI lineage: Eukaryota > Metazoa > Arthropoda > Insecta > Coleoptera > Curculionidae > Rhynchophorus > Rhynchophorus ferrugineus. The sequence continues at coordinate 29,497 of NW_027472805.1, read as the reverse complement.
TACATTGCCGGTTGCCAAATTGCATTATCTCTTATAGTTTCCGAGATATGGACTATCGATAATTTACACCTTAGGCTCTGCTTCTAACTTGGGCCCAAATTGTAAAATGGTCTTATCTATTGGCGATTTCGTTCCAATTCACACTACAAGTAATATTCGGCATGCTAATTACATTGCCGGTTGCGAAATTGCATTATCTCTTATAGTTTCCGAGATATGGACTATCGATAATTTACACCTTAGGCTCTGCTTCTAACTTGGGCCCAAATTGTAAAATGGTCTTATCTATTGGCGATTTCGTTCCAATTCACATTCCAAGTAATATTCGGCATGCTAATTACATTGCCGGTTGCCAAATTGCATTATCTCTTATAGTTTCCGAGATATGGACTATCGATAATTTACACCTTAGGCTCTGCTTCTAACTTGGGCCCAAATTGTAAAATGGTCTTATCTATTGGCGATTTCGTTCCAATTCACATTCCAAGTAATATTCGGCATGCTAATTACATTGCCGGTTGCCAAATTGCATCATCTCTTATAGTTTCCGAGATATGGACTATCGATAATTTACACCTTAGGCTCTGCTTCTAACTTGGGCCCAAATTGTAAAATGGTCTTATCTATTGGCGATTTCGTCCCAATTCACATTCCAAGTGATATTCGGCATGCTAATTACATTGCCGGTTGCGAAATTGCATTATCTCTTATAGTTTCCGAGATATGGACTATCAATAATTTACACCTTAGGCTCTGCTTCTAACTTGGGCCCAAATTGTAAAATGGTCTTATCTATTGGCGATTTCGTACCAATTCACATTCCAAGTAATATTCGGCATGCTAATTATATTGCCGGTTGCCAAATTGCATTATCTCTTATAGTTTCCGAGATATGGACTATCGATAATTTACACCTTAGGCTCTGCTTCTAACTTGGGCCCAAATTGTAAAATGGTCTTATCTATTGGCGATTTCGTTCCAATTCACATTCCAAGTAATATTCGGCATGCTAATTACATTGCCGGTTGCCAAATTGCATTATCTCTTATAGTTTCCGAGATATGGACTATCGATAATTTACACCTTAGGCTCTGCTTCTAACTTGGGCCCAAATTGTAAAATGGTCTTATCTATTGGCGATTTCGTTCCAATTCACATTCCAAGTATTATTCGGCATGCTAATTACATTGCTGGTTGCCAAATTGCATTATCTCTTATAGTTTCCGAGATATGGACTATCGATAATTTACACCTTAGGCTCTGCTTCTAACTTGGGCCCAAATTGTAAAATGGTCTTATCTATTGGCGATTTAGTTGCAATTCACATTCCAAGTAATATTCGGCATGCTAATTACATTGCCGGTTGCCAAATTGCATTATCTCTTATAGCTTCCGAGATATGGACTATCGATAATTTACACCTTAGGCTCTGCTTCTAACTTGGGCCCAAATTGTAAAATGGTCTTATCTATTGGCGCTTTCGTTCCAATTCACACTCCAAGTAATATTCGGCATGCTAATTACATTGCCGGTTGCGAAATTGCATTATCTCTTATAGTTTCCGAGATATGGACTATCGATAATTTACACCTTAGGCTCTGCTTCTAACTTGGGCCCAAATTTTAAAATGGTCTTATTTATTGGCGATTTCGTTCCAATTCACATTCCAAGTAATATTCGGCATGCTAATTACATTGCCGGTTGCCAAATTGCATTATCTCTTATAGTTTCCGAGATATGGACTATCGATAATTTACACCTTAGGCTCTGCTTCTAACTTGGGCCCAAATTGTAAAATGGTCTTATCTATTGGCGATTTCGTTCCAATTCACATTCCAAGTAATATTCGGCATGCTAATTACATTGCCGTTTGCCAAATTGCATTATCTCTTATAGTTTCCGAGATATGGACTATCGATAATTTACACCTTAGGCTCTGCTTCTAACTTGGGCCCAAATTGTAAAATGGTCTTATCTATTGGCGATGTCGTCCCAATTCACATTCCAAGTGATATTCGGCATGCTAATTACATTGCCGGTTGCGAAATTGCATTATCACTTATAGTTTCCGAGATATGGACTATCAATAATTTACACCTTAGGCTCTGCTTCTAACTTGGGCCCAAATTGTAAAATGGTCTTATCTATTGGCGATTTCGTTCCAATTCACATTCCAAGTAATATTCGGCATGCTATTTACATTGCCGGTTGCCAAATTGCATTATCTCTTATAGTTTCCGAGATATGGACTATCGATAATTTACACCTTAGGCTCTGCTTCTAACTTGGGCCCAAATTGTAAAATGGTCTTATCTATTGGCGATTTCGTTCCAATTCACATTCCAAGTAATATTCGGCATGCTAATTACATTGCCGGTTGCCAAATTGCATTATCTCTTATAGTTTCCGAGATATGGACTATCGATAATTTACACCTTAGGCTCTGCTTCTAACTTGGGCCCAAATTGTAAAATGGTCTTATCTATTGACGATTTCGTTCCAATTCACATTCCAAGTAATATTCGGCATGCTAATTACATTGCCGGTTGCCAAATTGCATTATCTCTTATAGTTTCCGAGATATGGACTATCGATAATTTACACCTTAGGCTCTGCTTCTAACTTGGGCCCAAATTGTAAAATGGCCTTATCTATTGGCGATTTCGTCCCAATTCACATTCCAAGTAATATTCGCCATGCTAATTACATTGCCGGTTGCGAAATTGCATTATCTCTTATAGTTTCAGAGATATGGACTATCGATAATTTACACCTTAGGCTCTGCTTCTAACTTGGGCCCAAATTGTAAAATGGTCTTATCTATTGGCAATTTCGTTCCAATTCACATTCCAAGTAATATTCGGCATGCTAATTACATTGCCGGTTGCCAAATTGCATTATCTCTTATAGTTTCCGAGATATAGACTATCGATAATTTACACCTTAGGCTCTGCTTCTAACTTGGGCCCAAATTGTAAAATGGTCTTATCTATTGGCGATTTCGTTCCAATTCACATTCCAAGTAATATTCGGAATGCTAATTACATTGTCGGTTGCCAAATTGCATTAACTCTTATAGTTTCCGAGATATGGACTATCGAAAATTTACACCTTAGGCTCTGCTTCTAACTTGGGCCCAAATTGTAAAATGGTCTTATCTATTGGCGATTTCGTTCCAATTCACATTCCAAGTAATATTCGGCATGCTAATTACATTGCCGGTTGCCAAATTGCATTATCTCTTATAGTTTACGAGATATGGACTATCGATAATTTACACCATAGGCTCTGCTTCTAACTTGGGCCCAAATTGTAAAATGGTCTTATCTATTGGCGATTTCGTTCCAATTCACATTCCAAGTAATATTCGGCATGCTAATTACATTGCCGGTTGCCAAATTGCATTATCTCTTATAGTTTCCGAGATATGGACTATCGATAATTTACACCTTAGGCTCTGCTTCTAACTTGGGCCCAAATTGTAAAATGGTCTTATCTATTGGCGATTTCGTTCCAATTCACATTCCAAGTAATATTCGGCATGCTAATTACATTGCCGGTTGCCAAATTGCATTATCTCTTATAGTTTCCGAGATATGGACTATCGATAATTTACACCTTAGGCTCTGCTTCTAACTTGGGCCCAAATTGTAAAATGGTCTTATCTATTGGCGATTTCGTTCCAATTCACATTCCAAGTAATATTCGGCATGCTAATTACATTGCCGGTTGCCAAATTGAATTATCTCTTATAGTTTCCGAGAAATGGACTATCAATAATTTACACCTTAGGCTCTGCTTCTAACTTGGGCCCAAATTGTAAAATGGTCTTATCTATTGGCGATTTCGTCCCAATTCACATTCCAAGTGATATTCGGCATGCTAATTACATTGCCGGTTGCGAAATTGCATTATCTCTTATAGTTTCCGAGAAATGGACTATCAATAATTTACACCTTAGGCTCTGCTTCTAACTTGGGCCCAAATTGTAAAATGGTCTTATCTATTGGCGATTTCGTTCCAATTCACATTCCAAGTAATATTCGGCATGCTAATTACATTGCCGGTTGCCAAATTGCATTATCTCTTATAGTTTCCGAGATATGGACTATCGATAATTTACACCTTTGGCTCTGCTTCTAACTTGGGCCCAAATTGTAAAATGGTCTTATCTATTGGCGATTTCGTTCCAATTCACATTCCAAGTAATATTCGGCATGCTAATTACATTGCCGGTTGCCAAATTGCATTATCTCTTATAGTTTCCGAGATATGGACTATCGATAATTTACACCTTAGGCTCTGCTTCTAACTTGGGCCCAAATTGTAAAATGGTCTTATCTATTGGCGATTTCGTTCCAATTCACATTCCAAGTAATATGCGGCATGCTAATTACATTGCCGGTTGCCAAATTGCATTATCTCTTATAGTTTCCGAGATATGGACTATCGATAATTTACACCATAGGCTCTGCTTCTAACTTGGGCCCAAATTGTAAAATGGTCTTATCTATTGGCGATTTCGTTCCAATTCACATTCCAAGTAATATTCGGCATGCTAATTACATTGCCGGTTGCCAAATTGCATTATCTCTTATAGTTTCCGAGATATGGACTATCGATAATTTACACCTTAGGCTCTGCTTCTAACTTGGGCCCAAATTGTAAAATGGTCTTATCTATTGGCGATTTCGTTCCAATTCACATTCCAAGTAATATTCGGCATGCTAATTACATTGCCGGTTGCCAAATTGCATTATCTCTTATAGTTTCCGAGATATGGACTATCGATAATTTACACCTTAGGCTCTGCTTCTAACTTGGGCCCAAATTGTAAAATGGTCTTATCTATTGGCGATTTCGTTCCAATTCACATTCCAAGTAATATTCGGCATGCTAATTACATTGCCGGTTGCCAAATTGAATTATCTCTTATAGTTTCCGAGATATGGACTATCGATAATTTACACCTTAGGCTCTGCTTCTAACTTGGGCCCAAATTGTAAAATGGTCTTACCTATTGGCGATTTCGTTCCAATTCACATTCCAAGTAATATTCGGCATGCTAATTACATTGCCGGTTGCCAAATTGCATTATCTCTTATAGTTTCCGAGATATGGACTATCGATAATTTACACCTTAGGCTCTGCTTCTAACTTGGGCCCAAATTGTAAAATGGTCTTATCTATTGGCGATTTCGTTCCAATTCACATTCCAAGTAATATTCGGCATGCTAATTACATTGCCGGTTGCCAAATTGCATTATCTCTTATAGTTTCCGAGATATGGACTATCGATAATTTACACCTTAGGCTCTGCTTCTAACTTGGGCCCAAATTGTAAAATGGTCTTATCTATTGGCGATTTCGTTCCAATTCACATTCCAAGTAATATTCGGCATGCTAATTACATTGCCGGTTGCCAAATTGCATTATCTCTTATAGTTTCCGAGATATGGACTATCGATAATTTACACCTTAGGCTCTGCTTCTAACTTGGGCCCAAATTGTAAAATGGTCTTATCTATTGGCGATTTCGTTCCAATTCACATTCCAAGTAATATTCGGCATGCTAATTACATTGCCGGTTGCCAAATTGCATTATCTCTTATAGTTTCCGAGATATGGACTATCGATAATTTACACCTTAGGCTCTGCTTCTAACTTGGGCCCAAATTGTAAAATGGTCTTATCTATTGGCGATTTAGTTGCAATTCACATTCCAAGTAATATTCGGCATGCTAATTACATTGCCGGTTGCCAAATTGCATTATCTCTTATAGTTTCCGAGATATGGACTATCGATAATTTACACCTTAGGCTCTGCTTCTAACTTGGGCCCAAATTGTAAAATGGTCTTATCTATTGGCGATTTCGTTCCAATTCACATTCCAAGTAATATGCGGCATGCTAATTACATTGCCGGTTGCCAAATTGCATTATCTCTTATAGTTTCCGAGATATGGACTATCGATAATTTACACCATAGGCTCTGCTTCTAACTTGGGCCCAAATTGTAAAATGGTCTTATCTATTGGCGATTTCGTTCCAATTCACATTCCAAGTAATATTCGGCATGCTAATTACATTGCCGGTTGCCAAATTGCATTATCTCTTATAGTTTCCGAGATATGGACTATCGATAATTTACACCTTAGGCTCTGCTTCTAACTTGGGCCCAAATTGTAAAATGGTCTTATCTATTGGCGATTTCGTTCCAATTCACATTCCAAGTAATATTCGGCATGCTAATTACATTGCCGGTTGCCAAATTGCATTATCTCTTATAGTTTCCGAGATATGGACTATCGATAATTTACACCTTAGGCTCTGCTTCTAACTTGGGCCCAAATTGTAAAATGGTCTTATCTATTGGCGATTTCGTTCCAATTCACATTCCAAGTAATATTCGGCATGCTAATTACATTGCCGGTTGCCAAATTGAATTATCTCTTATAGTTTCCGAGATATGGACTATCGATAATTTACACCTTAGGCTCTGCTTCTAACTTGGGCCCAAATTGTAAAATGGTCTTACCTATTGGCGATTTCGTTCCAATTCACATTCCAAGTAATATTCGGCATGCTAATTACATTGCCGGTTGCCAAATTGCATTATCTCTTATAGTTTCCGAGATATGGACTATCGATAATTTACACCTTAGGCTCTGCTTCTAACTTGGGCCCAAATTGTAAAATGGTCTTATCTATTGGCGATTTCGTTCCAATTCACGTTCCAAGTAATATTCGGCATGCTAATTACATTGCCGGTTGCCAAATTGCATTATCTCTTATAGTTTCCGAGATATGGACTATCGATAATTTACACCTTAGGCTCTGCTTCTAACTTGGGCCCAAATTGTAAAATGGTCTTATCTATTGGCGATTTCGTTCCAATTCACATTCCAAGTAATATTCGGCATGCTAATTACATTGCCGGTTGCCAAATTGCATTATCTCTTATAGTTTCCGAGATATGGACTATCGATAATTTACACCTTAGGCTCTGCTTCTAACTTGGGCCCAAATTGTAAAATGGTCTTATCTATTGGCGATTTCGTTCCAATTCACATTCCAAGTAATATTCGGCATGCTAATTACATTGCCGGTTGCCAAATTGCATTATCTCTTATAGTTTCCGAGATATGGACTATCGATAATTTACACCTTAGGCTCTGCTTCTAACTTGGGCCCAAATTGTAAAATGGTCTTATCTATTGGCGATTTAGTTGCAATTCACATTCCAAGTAATATTCGGCATGCTAATTACATTGCCGGTTGCCAAATTGCATTATCTCTTATAGTTTCCGAGATATGGACTATCGATAATTTACACCTTAGGCTCTGCTTCTAACTTGGGCCCAAATTGTAAAATGGTCTTATCTATTGGCGATTTCGTTCCAATTCACATTCCAAGTAATATTCGGCATGCTAATTACATTGCCGGTTGCGAAATTGCATTATCTCTTATAGTTTCCGAGATATGGACTATCAATAATTTACACCTTAGGCTCTGCTTCTAACTTGGGCCCAAATTGTAAAATTGTCTTATCTATTGGCGATTTCGTTCCAATTCACATTCCAAGTAATATTCGGCATGCTAATTACATTGCCGGTTGCCAAATTGCATTATCTCTTATAGTTTCCGAGATATGGACTATCGATAATTTACACCTTAGGCTCTGCTTCTAACTTGGGCCCAAATTGTAAAATGGTCTTATCTATTGGCCATTTCGTTCCAATTCACATTCCAAGTAATATTCGGCATGCTAATTACATTGCCGGTTGCCAAATTGCATTATCTCTTATAGTTTCCGAGATATGGACTATCGATAATTTACACCTTAGGCTCTGCTTCTAACTTGGGCCCAAATTGTAAAATGGTCTTATCTATTGGCGATTTCGTTCCAATTCACACTACAAGTAATATTCGGCATGCTAATTACATTGCCGGTTGCGAAATTGCATTATCTCTTATAGTTTCCGAGATATGGACTATCGATAATTTACACCTTAGGCTCTGCTTCTAACTTGGGCCCAAATTGTAAAATGGTCTTATCTATTGGCGATTTCGTTCCAATTCACATTCCAAGTAATATTCGGCATGCTAATTACATTGCCGGTTGCCAAATTGCATTATCTCTTATAGTTTCCGAGATATGGACTATCGATAATTTACACCTTAGGCTCTGCTTCTAACTTGGGCCCAAATTGTAAAATGGTCTTATCTATTGGCGATTTCGTTCCAATTCACATTCCAAGTAATATTCGGCATGCTAATTACATTGCCGGTTGCCAAATTGCATCATCTCTTATAGTTTCCGAGATATGGACTATCGATAATTTACACCTTAGGCTCTGCTTCTAACTTGGGCCCAAATTGTAAAATGGTCTTATCTATTGGCGATTTCGTCCCAATTCACATTCCAAGTGATATTCGGCATGCTAATTACATTGCCGGTTGCGAAATTGCATTATCTCTTATAGTTTCCGAGATATGGACTATCAATAATTTACACCTTAGGCTCTGCTTCTAACTTGGGCCCAAATTGTAAAATGGTCTTATCTATTGGCGATTTCGTACCAATTCACATTCCAAGTAATATTCGGCATGCTAATTATATTGCCGGTTGCCAAATTGCATTATCTCTTATAGTTTCCGAGATATGGACTATCGATAATTTACACCTTAGGCTCTGCTTCTAACTTGGGCCCAAATTGTAAAATGGTCTTATCTATTGGCGATTTCGTTCCAATTCACATTCCAAGTAATATTCGGCATGCTAATTACATTGCCGGTTGCCAAATTGCATTATCTCTTATAGTTTCCGAGATATGGACTATCGATAATTTACACCTTAGGCTCTGCTTCTAACTTGGGCCCAAATTGTAAAATGGTCTTATCTATTGGCGATTTCGTTCCAATTCACATTCCAAGTATTATTCGGCATGCTAATTACATTGCTGGTTGCCAAATTGCATTATCTCTTATAGTTTCCGAGATATGGACTATCGATAATTTACACCTTAGGCTCTGCTTCTAACTTGGGCCCAAATTGTAAAATGGTCTTATCTATTGGCGATTTAGTTGCAATTCACATTCCAAGTAATATTCGGCATGCTAATTACATTGCCGGTTGCCAAATTGCATTATCTCTTATAGCTTCCGAGATATGGACTATCGATAATTTACACCTTAGGCTCTGCTTCTAACTTGGGCCCAAATTGTAAAATGGTCTTATCTATTGGCGCTTTCGTTCCAATTCACACTCCAAGTAATATTCGGCATGCTAATTACATTGCCGGTTGCGAAATTGCATTATCTCTTATAGTTTCCGAGATATGGACTATCGATAATTTACACCTTAGGCTCTGCTTCTAACTTGGGCCCAAATTTTAAAATGGTCTTATTTATTGGCGATTTCGTTCCAATTCACATTCCAAGTAATATTCGGCATGCTAATTACATTGCCGGTTGCCAAATTGCATTATCTCTTATAGTTTCCGAGATATGGACTATCGATAATTTACACCTTAGGCTCTGCTTCTAACTTGGGCCCAAATTGTAAAATGGTCTTATCTATTGGCGATTTCGTTCCAATTCACATTCCAAGTAATATTCGGCATGCTAATTACATTGCCGTTTGCCAAATTGCATTATCTCTTATAGTTTCCGAGATATGGACTATCGATAATTTACACCTTAGGCTCTGCTTCTAACTTGGGCCCAAATTGTAAAATGGTCTTATCTATTGGCGATTTCGTCCCAATTCACATTCCAAGTGATATTCGGCATGCTAATTACATTGCCGGTTGCGAAATTGCATTATCACTTATAGTTTCCGAGATATGGACTATCAATAATTTACACCTTAGGCTCTGCTTCTAACTTGGGCCCAAATTGTAAAATGGTCTTATCTATTGGCGATTTCGTTCCAATTCACATTCCAAGTAATATTCGGCATGCTATTTACATTGCCGGTTGCCAAATTGCATTATCTCTTATAGTTTCCGAGATATGGACTATCGATAATTTACACCTTAGGCTCTGCTTCTAACTTGGGCCCAAATTGTAAAATGGTCTTATCTATTGGCGATTTCGTTCCAATTCACATTCCAAGTAATATTCGGCATGCTAATTACATTGCCGGTTGCCAAATTGCATTATCTCTTATAGTTTCCGAGATATGGACTATCGATAATTTACACCTTAGGCTCTGCTTCTAACTTGGGCCCAAATTGTAAAATGGTCTTATCTATTGACAATTTCGTTCCAATTCACATTCCAAGTAATATTCGGCATGCTAATTACATTGCCGGTTGCCAAATTGCATTATCTCTTATAGTTTCCGAGATATGGACTATCGATAATTTACACCTTAGGCTCTGCTTCTAACTTGGGCCCAAATTGTAAAATGGCCTTATCTATTGGCGATTTCGTCCCAATTCACATTCCAAGTAATATTCGCCATGCTAATTACATTGCCGGTTGCGAAATTGCATTATCTCTTATAGTTTCAGAGATATGGACTATCGATAATTTACACCTTAGGCTCTGCTTCTAATTTGGGCCCAAATTGTAAAATGGTCTTATCTATTGGCAATTTCGTTCCAATTCACATTCCAAGTAATATTCGGCATGCTAATTACATTGCCGGTTGCCAAATTGCATTATCTCTTATAGTTTCCGAGATATAGACTATCGATAATTTACACCTTAGGCTCTGCTTCTAACTTGGGCCCAAATTGTAAAATGGTCTTATCTATTGGCGATTTCGTTCCAATTCACATTCCAAGTAATATTCGGCATGCTAATTACATTGTCGGTTGCCAAATTGCATTAACTCTTATAGTTTCCGAGATATGGACTATCGAAAATTTACACCTTAGGCTCTGCTTCTAACTTGGGCCCAAATTGTAAAATGGTCTTATCTATTGGCGATTTCGTTCCAATTCACATTCCAAGTAATATTCGGCATGCTAATTACATTGCCGGTTGCCAAATTGCATTATCTCTTATAGTTTACGAGATATGGACTATCGATAATTTACACCATAGGCTCTGCTTCTAACTTGGGCCCAAATTGTAAAATGGTCTTATCTATTGGCGATTTCGTTCCAATTCACATTCCAAGTAATATTCGGCATGCTAATTACATTGCCGGTTGCCAAATTGCATTATCTCTTATAGTTTCCGAGATATGGACTATCGATAATTTACACCTTAGGCTCTGCTTCTAACTTGGGCCCAAATTGTAAAATGGTCTTATCTATTGGCGATTTCGTTGCAATTCACATTCCAAGTAATATTCGGCATGCTAATTACATTGCCGGTTGCCAAATTGCATTATCTCTTATAGTTTCCGAGATATGGACTATCGATAATTTACATCTTAGGCTCTGCTTCTAACTTGGGCCCAAATTGTAAAATGGTCTTATCTATTGGCGATTTCGTTCCAATTCACATTCCAAGTAATATTCGGCATGCTAATTACATTGCCGGTTGCCAAATTGAATTATCTCTTATAGTTTCCGAGAAATGGACTATCAATAATTTACACCTTAGGCTCTGCTTCTAACTTGGGCCCAAATTGTAAAATGGTCTTATCTATTGGCGATTTCGTCCCAATTCACATTCCAAGTGATATTCGGCATGCTAATTACATTGCCGGTTGCGAAATTGCATTATCTCTTATAGTTTCCGAGAAATGGACTATCAATAATTTACACCTTAGGCTCTGCTTCTAACTTGGGCCCAAATTGTAAAATGGTCTTATCTATTGGCGATTTCGTTCCAATTCACATTCCAAGTAATATTCGGCATGCTAATTACATTGCCGGTTGCCAAATTGCATTATCTCTTATAGTTTCCGAGATATGGACTATCGATAATTTACACCTTTGGCTCTGCTTCTAACTTGGGCCCAAATTGTAAAATGGTCTTATCTATTGGCGATTTCGTTCCAATTCACATTCCAAGTAATATTCGGCATGCTAATTACATTGCCGGTTGCCAAATTGCATTATCTCTTATAGTTTCCGAGATATGGACTATCGATAATTTACACCTTAGGCTCTGCTTCTAACTTGGGCCCAAATTGTAAAATGGTCTTATCTATTGGCGATTTCGTTCCAATTCACATTCCAAGTAATATGCGGCATGCTAATTACATTGCCGGTTGCCAAATTGCATTATCTCTTATAGTTTCCGAGATATGGACTATCGATAATTTACACCATAGGCTCTGCTTCTAACTTGGGCCCAAATTGTAAAATGGTCTTATCTATTGGCGATTTCGTTCCAATTCACATTCCAAGTAATATTCGGCATGCTAATTACATTGCCGGTTGCCAAATTGCATTATCTCTTATAGTTTCCGAGATATGGACTATCGATAATTTACACCTTAGGCTCTGCTTCTAACTTGGGCCCAAATTGTAAAATGGTCTTATCTATTGGCGATTTCGTTCCAATTCACATTCCAAGTAATATTCGGCATGCTAATTACATTGCCGGTTGCCAAATTGCATTATCTCTTATAGTTTCCGAGATATGGACTATCGATAATTTACACCTTAGGCTCTGCTTCTAACTTGGGCCCAAATTGTAAAATGGTCTTATCTATTGGCGATTTCGTTCCAATTCACATTCCAAGTAATATTCGGCATGCTAATTACATTGCCGGTTGCCAAATTGAATTATCTCTTATAGTTTCCGAGATATGGACTATCGATAATTTACACCTTAGGCTCTGCTTCTAACTTGGGCCCAAATTGTAAAATGGTCTTACCTATTGGCGATTTCGTTCCAATTCACATTCCAAGTAATATTCGGCATGCTAATTACATTGCCGGTTGCCAAATTGCATTATCTCTTATAGTTTCCGAGATATGGACTATCGATAATTTACACCTTAGGCTCTGCTTCTATCTTGGGCCCAAATTGTAAAATGGTCTTATCTATTGGCGATTTCGTTCCAATTCACATTCCAAGTAATATTCGGCATGCTAATTACATTGCCGGTTGCCAAATTGCATTATCTCTTATAGTTTCCGAGATATGGACTATCGATAATTTACACCTTAGGCTCTGCTTCTAACTTGGGCCCAAATTGTAAAATGGTCTTATCTATTGGCGATTTCGTCCCAATTCACGTTCCAAGTGATATTCGGCATGCTAATTACATTGCCGGTTGCGAAATTGCATTATCTCTTATAGTTTCCGAGATATGGACTATCAATAATTTACACCTTAGGCTCTGCTTCTAACTTGGGCCCAAATTGTAAAATGGTCTTATCTATTGGCGATTTCGTTCCAATTCACATTCCAAGTAATATTCGGCATGCTAATTACATTGCCGGTTGCCAAATTGCATTATCTCTTATAGTTTCCGAGATATGGACTATCGATAATTTACACCTTAGGCTCTGCTTCTAACTTGGGCCCAAATTGTAAAATGGTCTTATCTATTGGCGATTTCGTTCCAATTCACATTCCAAGTAATATTCGGCATGCTAATTACATTGCCGGTTGCCAAATTGCATTATCTCTTATAGTTTCCGAGATATGGACTATCGATAATTTACACCTTAGGCTCTGCTTCTAACTTGGGCCCAAATTGTAAAATGGTCTTATCTATTGGCGATTTCGTTCCAATTCACATTCCAAGTAATATTCGGCATGCTAATTACATTGCCGGTTGCCAAATTGCATTATCTCTTATAGTTTCCGAGATATGGACTATCGATAATTTACACCTTAGGCTCTGCTTCTAACTTGGGCCCAAATTGTAAAATGGTCTTATCTATTGGCGATTTCGTTCCAATTCACATTCCAAGTAATATTCGGCATGCTAATTACATTGCCGGTTGCCAAATTGCATTATCTCTTATAGTTTCCGAGATATGGACTATCGATAATTTACACCTTAGGCTCTGCTTCTAACTTGGGCCCAAATTGTAAAATGGTCTTATCTATTGGCGATTTCGTTCCAATTCACACTCCAAGTAATATTCGGCATGCTAATTACATTGCCGGTTGCGAAATTGCATTATCTCTTATAGTTTCCGAGATATGGACTATCGATAATTTACACCTTAGGCTCTGCTTCTAACTTGGGCCCAAATTGTAAAATGGTCTTATCTATTGGCGATTTCGTTCCAATTCACACTCCAAGTAATATTCGGCATGCTAATTACATTGCCGGTTGCCAAATTGCATTATCTCTTATAGTTTCCGAGATATGGACTATCGATAATTTACACCTTAGGCTCTGCTTCTAACTTGGGCCCAAATTGTAAAATGGTCTTATCTTTTGGCGATTTAGTTGCAATTCACATTCCAAGTAATATTCGGCATGCTAATTACATTGCCGGTTGCCAAATTGCAATATCTCTTATAGTTTCCGAGATATGGACTATCGATAATTTACACCTTAGGCTCTGCTTCTAACTTGGGCCCAAATTGTAAAATGGTCTTATCTATTGGCGATTTCGTTCCAATTCACATTCCAAGTAATATTCGGCATGCTAATTACATTGCCGGTTGCCAAATTGCATTATCTCTCATAGTTTCCGAGATATGGACTATCGATAATTTACACCTTAGGCTCTGCTTCTAACTTGGGCCCAAATTGTAAAATGGTCTTATCAATTGGCGATTTCGTTCCAATTCACATTCCAAGTAATATTCGGCATGCTAATTACATTGCCGGTTGCCAAATTGCATTATCTCTTATAGTTTCCGAGATATGGACTATCGATAATTTACACCTTAGGCTCTGCTTCTAACTTGGGCCCAAATTGTAAAATGGTCTTATCTATTGGCGATTTAGTTGCAATTCACATTCCAAGTAATATTCGGCATGCTAATTACATTGCCGGTTGCCAAATTGCATTATCTCTTATAGTTTCCGAGATATGGACTATCGATAATTTACACCTTAGGCTCTGCTTCTAACTTGGGCCCAAATTGTAAAATGGTCTTATCTATTGGCGATTTCGTTCCAATTCACATTCCAAGTAATATTCGGCATGCTAATTACATTGCCGGTTGCGAAATTGCATTATCTCTTATAGTTTCCGAGATATGGACTATCAATAATTTACACCTTAGGCTCTGCTTCTAACTTGGGCCCAAATTGTAAAATTGTCTTATCTATTGGCGATTTCGTTCCAATTCACATTCCAAGTAATATTCGGCATGCTAATTACATTGCCGGTTGCCAAATTGCATTATCTCTTATAGTTTCCGAGATATGGACTATCGATAATTTACACCTTAGGCTCTGCTTCTAACTTGGGCCCAAATTGTAAAATGGTCTTATCTATTGGCGATTTCGTTCCAATTCACATTCCAAGTAATATTCGGCATGCTAATTACATTGCCGGTTGCCAAATTGCATTATCTCTTATAGTTTCCGAGATATGGACTATCGATAATTTATACCTTAGGCTCTGCTTCTAACTTGGGCCCAAATTGTAAAATGGTCTTATCTATTGGCGATTTCGTTCCAATTCACACTACAAGTAATATTCGGCATGCTAATTACATTGCCGGTTGCGAAATTGCATTATCTCTTATAGTTTCCGAGATATGGACTATCGATAATTTACACCTTAGGCTCTGCTTCTAACTTGGGCCCAAATTGTAAAATGGTCTTATCTATTGGCGATTTCGTTCCAATTCACATTCCAAGTAATATTCGGCATGCTAATTACATTGCCGGTTGCCAAATTGCATTATCTCTTATAGTTTCCGAGATATGGACTATCGATAATTTACACCTTAGGCTCTGCTTCTAACTTGGGCCCAAATTGTAAAATGGTCTTATCTATTGGCGATTTCGTTCCAATTCACATTCCAAGTAATATTCGGCATGCTAATTACATTGCCGGTTGCCAAATTGCATCATCTCTTATAGTTTCCGAGATATGGACTATCGATAATTTACACCTTAGGCTCTGCTTCTAACTTGGGCCCAAATTGTAAAATGGTCTTATCTATTGGCGATTTCGTCCCAATTCACATTCCAAGTGATATTCGGCATGCTAATTACATTGCCGGTTGCGAAATTGCATTATCCCTTATAGTTTCCGAGATATGGACTATCAATAATTTACACCTTAGGCTCTGCTTCTAACTTGGGCCCAAATTGTAAAATGTTCTTATCTATTGGCGATTTCGTACCAATTCACATTCCAAGTAATATTCGGCATGCTAATTATATTGCCGGTTGCCAAATTGCATTATCTCTTATAGTTTCCGAGATATGGACTATCGATAATTTACACCTTAGGCTCTGCTTCTAACTTGGGCCCAAATTGTAAAATGGTCTTATCTATTGGCGATTTCGTTCCAATTCACATTCCAAGTAATATTCGGCATGCTAATTACATTGCCGGTTGCCAAATTGCATTATCTCTTATAGTTTCCGAGATATGGACTATCGATAATTTACACCTTAGGCTCTGCTTCTAACTTGGGCCCAAATTGTAAAATGGTCTTATCTATTGGCGATTTCGTTCCAATTCACATTCCAAGTATTATTCGGCATGCTAATTACATTGCCGGTTGCCAAATTGCATTATCTCTTATAGTTTCCGAGATATGGACTATCGATAATTTACACCTTAGGCTCTGCTTCTAACTTGGGCCCAAATTGTAAAATGGTCTTATCTATTGGCGATTTAGTTGCAATTCACATTCCAAGTAATATTCGGCATGCTAATTACATTGCCGGTTGCCAAATTGCATTATCTCTTATAGTTTCCGAGATATGGACTATCGATAATTTACACCTTAGGCTCTGCTTCTAACTTGGGCCCAAATTGTAAAATGGTCTTATCTATTGGCGCTTTCGTTCCAATTCACACTCCAAGTAATATTCGGCATGCTAATTACATTGCCGGTTGCGAAATTGCATTATCTCTTATAGTTTCCGAGATATGGACTATCGATAATTTACACCTTAGGCTCTGCTTCTAACTTGGGCCCAAATTTTAAAATGGTCTTATTTATTGGCGATTTCGTTCCAATTCACATTCCAAGTAATATTCGGCATGCTAATTACATTGCCGGTTGCCAAATTGCATTATCTCTTATAGTTTCCGAGATATGGACTATCGATAATTTACACCTTAGGCTCTGCTTCTAACTTGGGCCCAAATTGTAAAATGGTCTTATCTATTGGCGATTTCGTTCCAATTCACATTCCAAGTAATATTCGGCATGCTAATTACATTGCCGTTTGCCAAATTGCATTATCTCTTATAGTTTCCGAGATATGGACTATCGATAATTTACACCTTAGGCTCTGCTTCTAACTTGGGCCCAAATTGTAAAATGGTCTTATCTATTGGCGATTTCGTCCCAATTCACATTCCAAGTGATATTCGGCATGCTAATTACATTGCCGGTTGCGAAATTGCATTATCACTTATAGTTTCCGAGATATGGACTATCAATAATTTACACCTTAGGCTCTGCTTCTAACTTGGGCCCAAATTGTAAAATGGTCTTATCTATTGGCGATTTCGTTCCAATTCACACTCCAAGTAATATTCGGCATGCTAATTACATTGCCGGTTGCGAAATTGCATTATCTCTTATAGTTTCCGAGATATGGACTATCGATAATTTACACCTTAGGCTCTGCTTCTAACTTGGGCCCAAATTGTAAAATGGTCTTATCTATTGGCGATTTCGTTCCAATTCACATTCCAAGTAATATTCGGCATGCTAATTACATTGCCGGTTGCCAAATTGCATTATCTTTTATAGTTTCCGAGATATGGACTATCGATAATTTACACCTTAGGCTCTGCTTCTAACTTGGGCCCAAATTGTAAAATGGTCTTATCTTTTGGCGATTTAGTTGCAATTCACATTCCAAGTAATATTCGGCATGCTAATTACATTGCCGGTTGCCAAATTGCAATATCTCTTATAGTTTCCGAGATATGGACTATCGATAATTTACACCTTAGGCTCTGCTTCTAACTTGGGCCCAAATTGTAAAATGGTCTTATCTATTGGCGATTTCGTTCCAATTCACATTCCAAGTAATATTCGGCATGCTAATTACATTGCCGGTTGCCAAATTGCATTATCTCTCATAGTTTCCGAGATATGGACTATCGATAATTTACACCTTAGGCTCTGCTTCTAACTTGGGCCCAAATTGTAAAATGGTCTTATCAATTGGCGATTTCGTTCCAATTCACATTCCAAGTAATATTCGGCATGCTAATTACATTGCCGGTTGCCAAATTGCATTATCTCTTATAGTTTCCGAGATATGGACTATCGATAATTTACACCTTAGGCTCTGCTTCTAACTTGGGCCCAAATTGTAAAATGGTCTTATCTATTGGCGATTTAGTTGCAATTCACATTCCAAGTAATATTCGGCATGCTAATTACATTGCCGGTTGCCAAATTGCATTATCTCTTATAGTTTCCGAGATATGGACTATCGATAATTTACACCTTAGGCTCTGCTTCTAACTTGGGCCCAAATTGTAAAATGGTCTTATCTATTGGCGATTTCGTTCCAATTCACATTCCAAGTAATATTCGGCATGCTAATTACATTGCCGGTTGCGAAATTGCATTATCTCTTATAGTTTCCGAGATATGGACTATCAATAATTTACACCTTAGGCTCTGCTTCTAACTTGGGCCCAAATTGTAAAATTGTCTTATCTATTGGCGATTTCGTTCCAATTCACATTCCAAGTAATATTCGGCATGCTAATTACATTGCCGGTTGCCAAATTGCATTATCTCTTATAGTTTCCGAGATATGGACTATCGATAATTTACACCTTAGGCTCTGCTTCTAACTTGGGCCCAAATTGTAAAATGGTCTTATCTATTGGCGATTTCGTTCCAATTCACATTCCAAGTAATATTCGGCATGCTAATTACATTGCCGGTTGCCAAATTGCATTATCTCTTATAGTTTCCGAGATATGGACTATCGATAATTTACACCTTAGGCTCTGCTTCTAACTTGGGCCCAAATTGTAAAATGGTCTTATCTATTGGCGATTTCGTTCCAATTCACACTACAAGTAATATTCGGCATGCTAATTACATTGCCGGTTGCGAAATTGCATTATCTCTTATAGTTTCCGAGATATGGACTATCGATAATTTACACCTTAGGCTCTGCTTCTAACTTGGGCCCAAATTGTAAAATGGTCTTATCTATTGGCGATTTCGTTCCAATTCACATTCCAAGTAATATTCGGCATGCTAATTACATTGCCGGTTGCCAAATTGCATTATCTCTTATAGTTTCCGAGATATGGACTATCGATAATTTACACCTTAGGCTCTGCTTCTAACTTGGGCCCAAATTGTAAAATGGTCTTATCTATTGGCGATTTCGTTCCAATTCACATTCCAAGTAATATTCGGCATGCTAATTACATTGCCGGTTGCCAAATTGCATCATCTCTTATAGTTTCCGAGATATGGACTATCGATAATTTACACCTTAGGCTCTGCTTCTAACTTGGGCCCAAATTGTAAAATGGTCTTATCTATTGGCGATTTCGTCCCAATTCACATTCCAAGTGATATTCGGCATGCTAATTACATTGCCGGTTGCGAAATTGCATTATCTCTTATAGTTTCCGAGATATGGACTATCAATAATTTACACCTTAGGCTCTGCTTCTAACTTGGGCCCAAATTGTAAAATGTTCTTATCTATTGGCGATTTCGTACCAATTCACATTCCAAGTAATATTCGGCTTGCTAATTATATTGCCGGTTGCCAAATTGCATTATCTCTTATAGTTTCCGAGATATAGACTATCGATAATTTACACCTTAGGCTCTGCTTCTAACTTGGGCCCAAATTGTAAAATGGTCTTATCTATTGGCGATTTCGTTCCAATTCACATTCCAAGTAATATTCGGCATGCTAATTACATTGCCGGTTGCCAAATTGCATTATCTCTTATAGTTTCCGAGATATGGACTATCGATAATTTACACCATAGGCTCTGCTTCTAACTTGGGCCCAAATTGTAAAATGGTCTTATCTATTGGCGATTTCGTTCCAATTCACATTCCAAGTAATATTCGGCATGCTAATTACATTGCCGGTTGCCAAATTGCATTATCTCTTATAGTTTCCGAGATATGGACTATCGATAATGTACACCTTAGGCTCTGCTTCTAACTTGGGCCCAAATTGTAAAATGGTCTTATCTATTGGCGATTTAGTTGCAATTCACATTCCAAGTAATACTCGGCATGCTAATTACATTGCCAGTTGCCAAATTGCATTATCTCTTATAGTTTCCGAGATATGGACTATCGATAATTTACACCTTAGGCTCTGCTTCTAACTTGGGCCCAAATTGTAAAATGGTCTTATCTATTGGCGATTTCGTTCCAATTCACATTCCAAGTAATATTCGGCATGCTAATACATTGCCGGTTGCCAAATTGCATTATCTCTTATAGTTTCCGAGATATGGACTATCGATAATTTACACCTTAGGCTCTGCTTCTAACTTGGGCCCAAATTGTAAAATGGTCTTATCTATTGGCGATTTAGTTGCAATTCACATTCCAAGTAATATTCGGCATGCTAATTACATTGCCGGTTGCCAAATTGCATTATCTCTTATAGTTTCCGAGATATGGACTATCGATAAATTACACATTAGGCTCTGCTTCTAACTTGGGCCCAAATTGTAAAATGGTCTTATCTATTGGCGATTTCGTTCCAATTCACATTCCAAGTAATATTCGGCATGCTAATTACATTGCCGGTTGCCAAATTGCATTATCTCTTATAGTTTCCGAGATATGGATTATCGATAATTTACACCTTAGGCTCTGCTTCTAACTTGGGCCCAAATTGCAAAATGGTCTTATCTATTGGCGATTTCGTTCCAAATCACATTCCAAGTAATATTCGGCACGCTAATTACATTGCCGGTTGCCAAATTGCATTATCTCTTATAGTTTCCGAGATATGGACTATCGATAATTTACACCTTAGGCTCTGCTTCTAACTTGGGCCCAAATTGTAAAATGGTCTTATCTATTGGCGATTTCGTTCCAATTCACACTCCAAGTAATATTCGGCATGCTAATTACATTGCCGGTTGCGAAATTGCATTATCTCTTATAGTTTCCGAGATATGGACTATCGATAATTTACACCTTAGGCTCTGCTTCTAACTTGGGCCCAAATTGTAAAATGGACTTATCTATTGGCGATTTCGTTCCAATTCACATTCCAAGTAATATTCGGCATGCTAATTACATTGCCGGTTGCCAAATTGCATTATCTCTTATAGTTTCCGAGATATGGACTATCGATAATTTACACCTTAGGCTCTGCTTCTAACTTGGGCCCAAATTGTAAAATGGTCTTATCTATTGGCGATTTCGTTCCAATTCACATTCCAAGTAATATTTGGCATGCTAATTACATTGCCGGTTGCCAAATTGCATTATCTCTTATAGTTTCCGAGATATGGACTATCGATAATTTACACCTTAGGCTCTGCTTCTAACTTGGGCCCAAATTGTAAAATGGTCTTATCTATTGGCGATTTCGTCCCAATTCACATTCCAAGTGATATTCGGCATGCTAATTACATTGCCGGTTGCGAAATTGCATTATCTCTTATAGTTTCCGAGATATGGACTATCAATAATTTACACCTTAGGCTCTGCTTCTAACTTGGGCCCAAATTGTAAAATGGTCTTATCTATTGGCGATTTCGTTCCAATTCACATTCCAAGTAATATTCGGCATGCTAATTACATTGCCGGTTGCCAAATTGCATTATCTCTTATAGTTTCCGAGATATGGACTATCGATAATTTACACCTTAGGCTCTGCTTCTAACTTGGGCCCAAATTGTAAAATGGTCTTATCTATTGGCGATTTCGTTCCAATTCACATTGCAAGTAATATTCGGCGTGCTAATTACATTGCCGGTTGCCAAATTGCATTATCTCTTATAGTTTCCGAGATATGGACTATCGATAATTTACACCTTAGGCTCTGCTTCTAACTTGGGCCCAAATTGTAAAATGGTCTTATCTATTGGCGATTTCGTTCCAATTCACATTCCAAGTAATATTCGGCATGCTAATTACATTGCCGGTTGCCAAATTGCATTATCTCTTATAGTTTCCGAGATATGGACTATCGATAATTTACACCTTAGGCTCTGCTTCTAACTTGGGCCCAAATTGTAAAATGGTCTTATCTATTGGCGATTTAGTTGCAATTCACATTCCAAGTAATATTCGGCATGCTAATTACATTGCCGGTTGCCAAATTGCATTATCTCTTATAGTTTCCGAGATATGGACTATCGATAATTTACACCTTAGGCTCTGCTTCTAACTTGGGCCCATATTGTAAAATGGTCTTATCTATTGGCGATTTCGTTCCAATTCACACTCCAAGTAATATTCGGCATGCTAATTACATTGCCGGTTGCGAAATTGCATTATCTCTTATAGTTTCCGAGATATGGACTATCGATAATTTACACCTTAGGCTCTGCTTCTAACTTGGGCCCAAATTGTAAAATGGTCTTATCTATTGGCGATTTCGTTCCAATTCACATTCCAAGTAATATTCGGCATGCTAATTACATTGCCGGTTGCCAAATTGCATTATCTCTTATAGTTTCCGAGATATGGACTATCGATAATTTACACCTTAGGCTCTGCTTCTAACTTGGGCCCAAATTGTAAAATGGTCTAATCTATTGGCGATTTCGTTCCAATTCACACTCCAAGTAATATTCGGCATGCTAATTACATTGCCGGTTGCGAAATTGCATTATCTCTTATAGTTTCCGAGATATGGACTATCGATAATTTACACCTTAGGCTCTGCTTCTAACTTGGGCCCAAATTGTAAAATGGTCTTATCTATTGGCGATTTCGTTCCAATTCACATTCCAAGTAATATTCGGCATGCTAATTACATTGCCGGTTGCCAAATTGCATTATCTCTTATAGTTTCCGAGATATGGACTATCGATAATTTACACCTTAGGCTCGCTTCTAACTTGGGCCCAAATTGTAAAATGGCCTTATCTATTGGCGATTTCGTTCCAATTCACATTCCAAGTAATATTCGGCATGCTAATTACATTGCCGGTTGCCAAATTGCATTATCTCTTATAGTTTCCGAGATATGGACTATCGATAATTTACACCTTAGGCTCTGCTTCTAACTTGGGCCCAAATTGTAAAATGGTCTTATCTATTGGCGATTTCGTCCCAATTCACATTCCAAGTAATATTCGGCATGCTAATTACATTGCCGGTTGCCAAATTGCATTATCTCTTATAGTTTCCGAGATATGGACTATCGATAATTTACACCTTAGGCTCTGCTTCTAACTTGGGCCCAAATTGTAAAATGGTATTATCTAATGGCGATTTCGTTCCAATTCACATTCCAAGTAATATTCGGCATGCTAATTACATTGCCGGTTGCCAAATTGCATTATCTCTTATAGTTTCCGAGATATGGACTGTCGATAATTTACACCTTAGGCTCTGCTTCTAACTTGGGCCCAAATTGTAAAATGGTCTTATCTATTGGCGATTTCATTCCAATTCACATTCCAAGTAATATTCGGCATGCTAATCACATTGCCGGTTGCCAAATTGCATTATCTCTTATAGTTTCCGAGATATGGACTGTCGATAATTTACACCTTAGGCTCTGCTTCTAACTTGGGCCCAAATTGTAAAATGGTCTTATCTATTGGCGATTTCGTTCCAATTCACATTCCAAGTAATATTCGGCATGCTAATTACATTGCCGGTTGCCAAATTGCATTATCTCTTATAGTTTCCGAGATATGGACTATCGATAATTTACACCTTAGGCTCTGCTTCTAACTTGGGCCCAAATTGTAAAATGGTCTTATCTATTGGCGATTTCGTTCCAATTCACATTCCAAGTAATATTCGGCATGCTAATTACATTGCCGGTTGCTAAATTGCATTAACTCTTATAGTTTCCGAGATATGGACTATCGATAATTTACACCTTAGGCTCTGCTTCTAACTTGGGCCCAAATTTTAAAATGGTCTTATCTATTGGCGATTTCGTTCCAATTCACATTCCAAGTAATATTCGGCATGCTAATTACATTGCCGGTTGCCAAATTGCATTATCTCTTATAGTTTCTGAGATATGGACTATCGATAATTTACACCATAGGCTCTGCTTCTAACTTGGGCCCAAATTGTAAAATGGTCTTATCTATTGGCGATTTCGTTCCAATTCACATTCCAAGTAATATTCGGCATGCTAATTACATTGCCGGTTGGCAAATTGCATTATCTCTTATAGTTTCCGAGATATGGACTATCGATAATTTACACCTTAGGCTCTGCTTCTAACTTGGGCCCAAATTGTAAAATGGTCTTATCTATTGGCGATTTCGTTCCAATTCACATTCCAAGTAATATTCGGCATGCTAATTACATTGCCGGTTGCCAAATTGCATTATCTCTTATAGTTTCCGAGATATGGACTATCGATAATTTACACCTTAGGCCCTGCTTCTAACTTGGGCCCAAATTGTAAAATGGTCTTATCTATTGGCGATTTCGTTCCAATTCACATTCCAAGTAATATTCGGCATGCTAATTACATTGCCGGTTGCCAAATTGAATTATCTCTTATAGTTTCCGAGATATGGACTATCGATAATTTACACCTTAGGCTCTGCTTCTAACTTGGGCCCAAATTGTAAAATGGTCTTATCTATTGGCGATTTCTTTCCAATTCACATTCCAAGTAATATTCGGCATGCTAATTACATTGCCGGTTGCCAAATTGCATTATCTCTTATAGTTTCCGAGATATGGACTATCGATAATTTACACCTTAGGCTCTGCTTCTAACTTGGGCCCAAATTGTAAAATGGTCTTATCTATTGGCGATTTCGTTCCAATTCACATTCCAAGTAATATTCGGCATGCTAATTAAATTGCCGGTTAAAAATTGGCATTATCTCTTATAGTTTCCGAGATATGGACTATCGATAATTTACACCTTAGGCTCTGCTTCTAACTTGGGCCCAAATTGTAAAATGGTCTTATCTATTGGCGATTTCGTTCCAATTCACATTCCAAGTAATATTCGGCATGCTAATTACATTGCCGGTTGCCAAATTGCATTAACTCTTATAGTTTCCGAGATATGGACTATCGATAATTTACACCTTAGGCTCTGCTTCTAACTTGGGCCCAAATTGTAAAATGGTCTTATCTATTGGCGATTTCGTTCCAATTCACATTCCAAGTAATATTCGGCATGCTAATTACATTGCCGGTGGCCAAATTGCATTATCTCTTATAGTTTCCGAGATATGGACTATCGATAATTTACACCATAGGCTCTGCTTATAACTTGGGCCCAAATTGTAAAATGGTCTTATCTATTGGCGATTTCGTTCCAATTCACATTCCAAGTAATATTCGGCATGCTAATTACATTGCCGTTTGCCAAATTGCATTATCTCTTATAGTTTCCGAGATATGGACTATCGATAATTTACACCTTAGGCTCTGCTTCTAACTTGGGCCCAAATTGTAAAATGGTCTTATCTATTGGCGATTTCGTTCCAATTTACATTCCAAGTAATATTCGGCATGCTAATTACATTGCCGGTTGCCAAATTGCATTATCTCTTATAGTTTCCGAGATATGGACTATCGATAATTTACACTTTAGGCTCTGCTTCTAACTTGGGCCCAAATTGTAAAATGGTCTTATCTATTGGCGATTTCGTTCCAATTCACATTCCAAGTAATATTCGGCATGCTAATTACATTGCCGGTTGCCAAATTGCATTATCTCTTATAGTTTCCGAGATATGGACTATCGATTATTTACACCTTAGGCTCTGCTTCTAACTTGGGCCCAAATTGTAAAATGGTCTTATCTATTGGCGATTTCGTCCCAATTCACATTCCAAGTGATATTCGGCATGCTAATTACATTGCCGGTTGCGAAATTGCATTATCTCATATAGTTTCCGAGATATGGACTATCAATAATT
Organism: Rhynchophorus ferrugineus; assembly: GCF_030347505.1. Lineage (NCBI taxonomy): Eukaryota > Metazoa > Arthropoda > Insecta > Coleoptera > Curculionidae > Rhynchophorus > Rhynchophorus ferrugineus. Next base: position 3,409 of record NW_027472805.1, on the reverse strand, counting down.
TACACCTTAGGCTCTGCTTCTAACTTGGGCCCAAATTGTAAAATGGTCTTATCTATTGGCGATTTCGTTCCAATTCACATTCCAAGCAATATTCGGCATGCTAATTACATTGCCAGTTGCCAAATTGCATTATCTCTTATAGTTTCCGAGATATGGACTATCGATAATTTACACCTTAGGCTCTGCTTCTAACTTGGGCCCAAATTGTAAAATGGTCTTATCTATTGGCGATTTCGTTCCAATTCACATTCCAAGTAATATTCGGCATGCTAATTACATTGCCGGTTGCCAAATTGCATTATCTCTTATAGTTTCCGAGATATGGACTATCGATAATTTACACCTTAGGCTCTGCTTCTAACTTGGGCCCAAATTGTAAAATGGTCTTATCTATTGGCGATTTCGTTCCAATTCACATTCCAAGTAATATTCGGCATGCTAATTACATTGCCGGTTGCCAAATTGCATTATCTCTTATAGTTTCCGAGATATGGACTATCAATAATTTACACCTTAGGCTCTGCTTCTAACTTGGGCCCAAATTGTAAAATGGTCTTATCTATTGGCGATTTCGTTCCAATTCACATTCCAAGTAATATTCGGCATGCTAATTACATTGCCGGTTGCGAAATTGCATTATCTCTTATAGTTTCCGAGATATGGACTATCAATAATTTACACCTTAGGCTCTGCTTCTAACTTGGGCCCAAATTGTAAAATGGTCTTATCTATTGGCGATTTCGTTCCAATTCACATTCCAAGTAATATTCGGCATGCTAATTACATTGCCGGTTGCCAAATTGCATTATCTCTTATAGTTTCCGAGATATGGACTATCGATAATTTACACCTTAGGCTCTGCTTCTAACTTGGGCCCAAATCGTAAAATGGTCTTATCTATTGGCGATTTCGTTCCAATTCACATTCCAAGTAATATTCGGCATGCTAATTACATTGCCGGTTGCCAAATTGCATTATCTCTTATAGTTTCCCAGATATGGACTATCGATAATTTACACCTTAGGCTCTGCTTCTAACTTGGTCCCAAATTGTAAAATGGTCTTATCTATTGGCGATTTCGTTCCAATTCACATTCCAAGTAATATTCGGCATGCTAATTACATTGCCGGTTGCCAAATTGCATTAACTCTTATAGTTTCCGAGATATGGACTATCGATAATTTACACCTTGGGCTCTGCTTCTAACTTGGGCCCAAATTGTAAAATGGTCTTATCTATTGGCGATTTCGTTCCAATTCACATTCCAAGTAATATTCGGCATGCTAATTACATTGCCGGTTGCCAAATTGCATTATCTCTTATAGTTTCCGAGATATGGACTATCGATAATTTACACCTTAGGCTCTGCTTCTAACTTGGGCCCAAATTGTAAAATGGTCTTATCTATTGGCGATTTCGTTCCAATTCACATTCCAAGTAATATTCGGCATGCTAATTACATTGCCGGTTGCCAAATTGCATTATCTCTTATAGTTTCCGAGATATGGACTATCGATAATTTACACCTTAGGCTCTGCTTCTAACTTGGGCCCAAATTGTAAAATGGTCTTACCTATTGGCGATTTCGTTCCAATTCACATTCCAAGTAATATTCGGCATGCTAATTACATTGTCGGTTGCCAAATTGCATTATCTCTTATAGTTTCCGAGATATGGACTATCGATAATTTACACCTTAGGCTCTGCTTCTAACTTGGGCCCAAATTGTAAAATGGTCTTATCTATTGGCGATTTCGTTCCAATTCACATTCCAAGTAATATTCGGCATGCTAATTACATTGCCGGTTGCCAAATTGCATTATCTCCTATAGTTTCCGAGATATGGACTATCGATAATTTACACCTTAGGCTCTGCTTCTAACTTGGGCCCAAATTGTAAAATGGTCTTATCTATTGGCGATTTCGTTCCAATTCACATTCCAAGTAATATTCGGCATGCTAATTACATTGCCGGTTGCCAAATTGCATTAACTCTTATAGTTTCCGAGATATGGACTATCGATAATTTACACCTTAGGCTCTGCTTCTAACTTGGGCCCAAATTGTAAAATGGTCTTATCTATTGGCGATTTCGTTCCAATTCACATTCCGAGTAATATTCGGAATGCTAATTACATTGCCGGTTGCCAAATTGCATTATCTCTTATAGTTTCCGAGATATGGACTATCGATAATTTACACCATAGGCTCTGCTTCTAACTCTTGCCCAAATTGTAAAATGGTCTTATCTATTGGCAATTTCGTTCCAATTCACATTCCAAGTAATATTCGGCATGCTAATTACATTGCCGGTTGCGAAATAGCATTATCTCTTATAGTTTCCGAGATATGGACTATCAATAATTTACACCTTAGGCTCTGCTTCTAACTTGTTCCCAAATTGTAAAATGGTCTTATCTATTGGCGATTTCGTTCCAATTCACATTCCAAGTAATATTCGGCATGCTAATTACATTGCCGGTTGCGAAATAGCATTATCTCTTATAGTTTCCGAGATATGGACTATCAATAATTTACACCTTAGGCTCTGCTTCTAACTTGGGCCCAAATTGTAAAATGGTCTTATCTATTGGCGATTTCGTTCCAATTCACATTCCAAGTAATATTCGGCATGCTAATTACATTGCCGGTTGCCAAGTTGCATTATCTCTTATAGTTTCCGAGATATGGACTATCGATAATTTACACCTTAGGCTCTGCTTCTAACTTGGGCCCAAATCGTAAAATGGTCTTATCTATTGGCGATTTCGTTCCAATTCACATTCCAAGTAATATTCGGCATTCTAATTACATTGCCGGTTGCCAAATTGCATTAACTCTTATAGTTTCCGAGATATGGACTATCCATAATTTACACCTTAGGCTCTGCTTCTAACTTGGGCCCAAATTGTAAAATGGTCTTATCTATTGGCGATTTCGTTCCAATTCACATTCCAAGTAATATTCGGCATGCCAATTACATTGCCGGTTGCCAAATTGCATTATCTCTTATAGTTTCCGAGATATGGACTATCGATAATTTACACCTTAGGCTCTGCTTCTAACTTGGGCCCAAATTGTAAAATGGTCTTATCTATTGGCGATTTCGTTCCAATTCACAGTCCAAGTAATATTCGGCATGCTAATTACATTGCCGGTTGCCAAATTGCATTATCTCTTATAGTTTCCGAGATATGGACTATCGATAATTTACACCTTAGGCTCTGCTTCTAACTTGGGCCCAAATTGTAAAATGGTCTTATCTATTGGCGATTTCGTTCCAATTCACATTCCAAGTAATATTCGGCATGCTAATTACATTGCCGGTTGCCAAATTGCATTATCTCTTATAGTTTCCGAGATATGGACTATCGATAATTTACACCTTAGGCTCTGCTTCTAACTTGGG